>NW_025963268.1:39852-91052 GCF_020740725.1 Corvus hawaiiensis
TTTTAACTCCCCCAGACCCCCCAGTGCCCCCCCAGACCCATTTAATGCCCCCCAATGGCCCCCAGACCCATTTTAACACCCCCAGACCCCCCAGTGCCCCCCAGACTCATTTTAACCCCCCCAGTGCCCCAGACCCATTTAATGCCCCCCAGTGCCCCCAGTGCCCCCCAGACCCATTTTTAACCCCCCCAGTGCCCCCCAGACCCATTTTAACTCCCCCAGACCCCTCAGTGCCCCCCCAGACCCATTTAATGCCCCCCCAATGCCCCCCACACCCATTTTAACCCCCCCAGTGCCCTCCCAGTGTCCCCCAGTGCCCCCCAGACCCATTTTAAACCCCCCCCCAGTGCCCCCCGACCCATTTTAACACCCCCAGACCCCCCAGTGCCCCCAGACCCATTTTAACCCCTCCAGTGCCCCCCCAGACCCCCCCAGTGCTCCCCAGACCCCTCTGAGCCCCCCAGACCCATTTGAACCCCCCCCAGTGCCCCCAGTGCCCCCCAGACCCATTTCAACCCCCCTCCAGTGCCCTCCCAGTGCCCCCCAGTGCCCTCCAGACCCTCCAGTGCCCCCCCAGACCCCTCAGTACCCCCAGACTCATTTTAAACCCCCCCAGACCCCTCAGAGCACCCCCCAGACCATTTGAACCCCCCCAGTGCCCCCCAGACCCCTCAGTACCCCCCTGACCCATTTTAACCCCCCCAGGACCCCCCAGACCATTTAATGCCCCCCCCAGTCCCCCCCCAGAACCCCCGGACTCATTTTAACCCCTCCAGTGCCCCCCCCCAGACCCCCCAGGTGCTCCCCAGACCCCTCCGTATCCCCCAGACTCATTTTAACCCCCCCAGACCCATTTTAAACCCCCCCCCCAGACTCCCCAGTGCCCCCTGACCCCTCTGAAGCCCCCAGACCCATTTTAACCCCTTCCATGCCCCCCCAGTGCCCCCAGACCCATTTTACCCCCCCCAGACTCCCAGTGCACCCCCAGACCCCATTTTAACCCCCCCCCCAGTGCCCCCCAGCCCCATTTTAACCCTCCTAAACCCCCCCTTAAAGCGCCCCCAACCCAATTTGGGCCGCCCCCAGACCCCTTTAATGCCCCCCCACCCCCCCCAGCCCCATTTCAACCCCCCCCCAGGACCCTTTTAAACGCCCCCTCCCTCCCCAAATTCCCCGCCCCTCCCCCACCTGGGGGCTGCCGCTGCGGCGCCGTTTGAGGGGGGTGGGGGAGCAGCTCCTCGGGGGGGGGCGGGGGGGGCTGGGCGGGGGGGAGGGGCTGCCCCGCGGGGGGGTCGGGGGGGGCCGCCCCCCTCTTCAGCTGCGCCCCCCCCCCTTTTGGTCGGGAAGTTCCTTTTCTGGGGGGGGGAGAGGGGAGGGGGGGGAGGGGGAAAAGTGAGGGGGGGGGGTCTGGAGGGGGGGGGAGGGGAACCTTGGCACAGCCCCTCCCCCACCGTTCCCAGTGCTCCCGAGTACATCCCCCCCGGTTGGCCCCCCCCCAGTTCCTCAAATTTCCCTCAAAAACCCCAAAAATCCCCTTTAAACTCCCCCAATTCCCCCTGAAAATTCCCCCCAAAATCCCCCAATTCCCCCCCAAAAATCCCCTTTAAACTCCCCCAATTCCCCCTGAAAATTCCCCCCCAAAATCCCCTTTAAACTCCCCCAATTTCCCCCCAAAAATCCCCTTTAAACTCCCCCAATTCCCCTGAAAATTCCCCCAATTCTCCCCAAAATCCTCCCAAAAATCCCCTTTAAACACCCCCAATTCCCCCCCAAAAATCCCCCCAAAAATCCCCTTTAAACTCCCCCAATTTCCCCCAAATCCCCCCAAAAATCCCCCCAAAATCCCCCAATTCCACTCAAAATCGCCCCAAAAATTCCCTTTAAACTCCCCCGATTCCCCCCAAAAAATCCCCCCCAAAATCCCCCAATTCCCCTCCAAAAATCCCAAAAAAATCCCACAATTCCCTCAAAAATCCCAAAAAGATCCCCTTTAAACTCCCCCATTCCCCTCCAAAAAATCCCCCAAAATCCCCAATTCCCCCCAAAAATCCCCTTTAAACTTCCCAATTTCCCCCCAAAAATCCCCCAAAATCCCCCAAATCCCCCCCAAAATCCCCCAACCCCCCCCAATTCCACCCAAAATCGCCCCAAAAATCCCCTTTAAACTCCCCCAATTCCCCTCGAAAAATCCCCCAAAACCCCTCCCCAGTTCCCCCAAAAATCCCCAACCCCCCCAATTCCCCCCCAAAATTCCCCAAATCCCCCCAATTCCCCCAAAAAAACCCCCCAAACCTCCCCATTCCCCCCAAAAATCCCCCCAAAATCCCCTCTAAACCCCCTAATTCCCCCCCAAAAATCCAATTCCCCAAAAAATCCCCTTTAAACCCCGCCAAAAATCCCCAAAATCCCCCCAAAACACCCCAAAAAAAAAACCAAAAAACCCCAACCCCCCAAAAGCGCCCCAGTTCCCCCAAATCCCCTTTAAAGCCCCCAAAAATCCCTCCAAATCCCCCCATTCCCTTCTCACCCCCCCCAAATCCCCTTTAACCTCCCCAAAATCCCCCAAAATCCCCCCAAAATCCCCCCATTCCCTCCAAATCCCCTTTAAATCGCCCCAAAATCCCCCCAAATCCCCCATTCCTTCTCAGCCCTCCCAATCCCCCTTTAACCTCCCCAAAATCCCCAAAATCCCCCCAAAATCCCCCAAAATCCCCCAAAAATCCCCCCCATTCCCTTCTCAGCCCTCCCAAACCCCCCTTTAACCTCCCCAAAATCCCCCAAATATCCCCCAAAATCCCCCAAAATCCCCCAAAATCCCCCCCATTCCCTCCAAATCCCCTTTAAATCGCCCCAAAAGCCCCCAAAATCCCCCAAACCCCCCCATTCCCTTCTCAACCCCCCCAAATCCCCTTTAACTCCCCCAAAATCTGCCAAAACCCCCCCAAAACCCTCCCCCAAACTCCCCCCATTCCCTTCTCAGCCCCCCCCAAATCCCCCTCTAACCCCCCCCAAATCCCCCCTCATTCCCTCCCCAGGCCCCCAAAATCCCCTCTAACCCCCCCCAAATCCCCCCCATTCCCTCCCCCAGGCCCCCCAAATCCCCTTTAACTCCCCAAAATCTGCCAAAAACCCCCCCAAAATCCCCCATTCCCTTCTCAGCCCCCCCCAACCCCCCTTTAACCCCCCCAAATCCCCCAAAACCCCCCCAAGCCCCCCCCTCTAACCCCTCCCCAGCCCCCCCAAGCGCCCCCCCCCTCACCTCGGGGTGCAGCAGGCTCCAGACCTGCTGGAGGGGGGGCAGCGCCCCGGGCCCGGGGGGGGACACGGGGCCCGGGGGGGAAACTCCAGAGCTGGGCCTGGGGACACGGGGACAGCTCGGGGACAGCTCGGGGACAGCTCGGGGACAGCCCGGGACAGCCCAGGGACACGGGGACAGCTCGGGGACAGCCCGGGGACATGGGGACAGCTCGGGGACAGCCCGGGGGACAGCTCGGGGACAGCCCGGGGACAGCCCAGGGACACGGGGACAGCTCGGGGACAGCCCAGGGACACGGGGACAGCTCGGGGACAGCCCGGGGACAGCTTGGGGACAGCCCGGGGACAGCCCAGGGACACGGGGACAGCTCGGGGACACCCTGGGGACAGCTCGGGGACAGCTCGGGGACAGCTCGGGGACAGCCCCGGGGACAGCCCAGGGACACGGGGACAGCTCGGGGACAGCCGGGACATGGGGACAGCTCGGGGACAGCTCGGGGACAGCTTGGGGACAGCTCGGGGACAGCTCGGGGACACGGGGACAGCCCGGGGACACGGGGACAGCTCGGGGACAGCCCGGGGACAGCTCGGGGACAGCTCGTGGACACCCTGGGGACAGCTCGGGGACAGCTCGGGGGACAGCTCGGGGACACGGGGAACAGCTCGGGGACAGCCCCGGGACACGGGACAGCCCCAGGGACACGGGGACAGCTCGGGGACAGCTCGGGGACATCCCCAGGGACACCCTGAGGTCACCCGGGGGACACGGGGACAGCCCCAGGGACACACCCCAGGGACACGGGGACACCCCGGGGTCACCCATGGGGGGACAGGGACACCCCGGGGTCACCCAGGGACACCTCCAGTGACCACCCGCAGGGACAGGGGGACACCGCCAGTGTCACTGTCCCCACCTGCCCCTGTCACCTGCTGTGACCCGCCGACGTCCCCAGCGGTGCCACACCCGCGGTGGGCACCAGCCCAGGGACACAACCCCCCCCCCAGCCGCGTCCCCTCAGGTGTCCCCTCCACGATGTCCCCATGATGTCCCCGTCAACGTCCCCTCAACATCCCTCAGTGTCCCCTCCACGATGTCCCCTCGATGTCCCCTCGATGTCCCCCAATGTTCCCTCAATGTCCCCTCAGTGATGTCCCCCTCCATGTCCCCTCAACGTCCCCTCAACGTCCCCACTGTCCCCTCAGTGTCTCCTCCACTATGTCCCCTCGATGTTCCCTCAGTGTCCCCTCAACGTCCCCCCGACGTCCCCTCAATGACGTCCCCTCAACGTCCCTTGATGTCCCCTCGATGTCCCCTCAGTGTCCCCTCAACATCCCCTGTGTCCCCTTGATGTCCCTCAATGACGTCCCCTCAGTGTCCCTTCAACGTCCCTTAATGTCCCCTCAGCATCCCCTTGATGTCTGCTCAACGTCCTCATCAATGTCCCCTCGATGTCCCCTCAGTGTCCCCTCAAACATCCCCTCAGTGTCCCCTTGATGCCCCCTCAATGTCCCCCCGATGTCCCCTCAGTGTCCCCTCAATGTCCCCTCAAGGTCCCCTCAACGTCTCTTCCATGTCCCCTCAGTGGTCCCCTCAACATCCCCTTAATGTCCCCTCAACATCCCCTCGATGTCCCCTCAATGATGTCCCCTCAACGTTCTCTCAATATCCCCTTGATGTCCCCCCGATGTCCCCTCAGTGTCCCCTCAACATCCCCTCGATGTCCTCAATGTCCCCTCAGTGTCCCCCCGATGTCCCCTCAATGACGTCCCCCTCAACGTCCCTTTGATGTCCCCTCAGTGTCCCCTCAATGACGTCCCCTCAACGTCCCTTTGATGTCCCCCTCCAGTGTCCCATCAGCGTCCCCTCAATATCCCCCCAATGTCCCCTCAATGTCCCTCAATGTCCCCTCCCTGTCCCTTCAACGTCCCTCCTGTGTCCTCTCAGTATCCCCTCAATGTCCCCTCACGTCCCCTCGATGACCCCTCAATATCCCCTCAGTGTCCCTTGATGTCCCTCAACGTCCCCTCCCTGTCCCTTCAATGTCCCTCAATGTCCCCCCAATGTCCCTCAACATCCCTCGATGTCCCCTCAGTGTCCCCTCAATGTCCCCTCCCTGTCCTTCAATGTCCCCTCAGTGTCCCCTCCCTGTCCCCTCCCTGTCCCCTCCCCTGTCCCCTCCCGATCCCCTCGATGTCCCCTCAGTGTCCCCTCAACATCCCTCAGTGTCCCCTCGATGTCCCCTCAGTGTCCCCCTCCCTGTCCCTCAATGTCCCCTTCCCTGTCCCTTCAATGTCCCCTCAGTGTCCCCTCAATGTCCCCTCCCTGTCCCCTCCCTGTCCCCTCGATGTCCCCTCAGTGTCCCTTCCTGTCCCCTCAGTGTCCCCTCAATATCCCCTCAGTGTCCACTTGATGTCCCCTCAACGTCCCCTCCCTGTCCCTTCAATATCCCCCCAATGTCCCCTCAATGTCCCCTCAATGTCCCCTCAATGTCCCTCAACATCCCTCAATGTCCCCTCAGCGTCCCCTCAACGTCCCCTCCCCGTCCCCTCGATGTCCCCTCAGTGTCCCTCAATGTCCCCCCAATGTCCCTCACTGTCCCTCAATGTCCCCTCACTGTCCCCTCAATGTACCCTCAGTGTCCCTCAATGTCCCCCCAATGTCCCTCAATGTCCCCTCAGTGTCCCTCAATGTCCCCTCAGTGTCCCCTCAATGTCCCCTCCCTGTCCCTTCAATGTCCCCTCACTGTCCCTCAATGTCCCCTCCCTGTCCCTTCAATGTCCCCTCAGTGTCCCCTCAATGTCCCCTCCCTGTCCCTTCAATGTCCCCTCAGTGTCCCCTCAGTGTCCCCCCCACTGTCCCCCCCGATGTCCCCTCAGTCCCCACCTGCTGCAGGCGCCCGATGCGGGCGGCGATGTCCCCTCGGTGACCACCGATGACGTCCCCTCGGTGGCCCCCGATGACGTCCCCGCGGTGGCCGACGTCCCCCCCGTGGCGGTGGCCGATGTCCCCTCCGTGCCGGTGGCCGCGGTGACGCCCGTGGTGGCAGCTCGGGGGCTCCTCCAGCTCGGGGGGGGTGGGTCTCGGGCCCGGGGGGCTCCCAGGGCTGCAGCGCCCGGACACAGCCCTGGAGGGGCTCCAGGGGGGCGGGGGGCGCCCGGGGGGGGGGCCCTGGGGGGACACGAGGGGACATGGGGACATCTGGGGGGGGCTCAGCCTCATAGAGACCCCCAGGGACCCCCCAAAATGGGGATCTGGGGGGGCTCAGCCCCATAGAGACTCCCAGAGTGGGGATTTGGGGGGGCTCAGCCCCATAGGGACCCCCAGAGTGGGGATTTGGGGGGGGCTCAGCCCCATAGAGACCCCCAGGGACCCCCGAAATGGGGATCTGGGGGGCTCAGCCCCATAGGGACCCCCCAGGGACCCCCGAAATGGGGATCTGGGGGGGCTCAGCCCCATAGGGACCCCCAGGGACCCCCGAAATGGGGATTTGGGGGGCTCAGCCCCATAGGGACCCCCAGGGACCCCCGAAATGGGGATCTGGGGGGGGCTCAGCCCCATAGAGACCCCCAGGGACCCCCCAAAATGGGGATTTGGGGAGGCTCAGCCCTATAGGGACCCCCAGAGTGGGGATTTGGGGGGGCTCAGCCCCATAGGGACCCCCAGGGACCCCCCAGAGTGGAGATTTGGGGGGGCTCAGCCCCATAGAGACCCCCAGAGTGGGGGTTTGGGGGGCTCAGCCCCATAGGGACCCCCAGGGACCCCCAGAGTGGGGATTTGGGGGGCTCAGCCCCATAGGGACCCCCAGGGACCCCCCAAAATGGGTATCTGGGGGGGCTCAGCCCCATAGGGACCCCCAGGACCCCCGAAATGGGGATTTGGGGAGGCTCAGCCCTATAGGGACCCCCAGAGTGGGTGTTGGGGGGCTCAGCCCCATAGGGACCCCCAGGGACCCCCGAAATGGGGATCTGGGGGGCTCAGCCCCATAGGGACCCCAGAGACCCCCCAAAATGGGGATTTGGGGAGGCTCAGCCCTATAGGGACCCCCAGAGTGGGTGTTTGGGGGGCTCAGCCCCCATAGGGACCCCCAGGGACCCCCGAAATGGGGATTTGGGGGGCTCAGCCCCATAGAGACCCCCAGGGACCCCCAAAATGGGGATTTTGGGGGGCTCAGCCCCATAGAGACCCCCAGGGACCCCCCAAAATGGGGATTTGGGGGGGCTCAGCCCCATAGAGACCCCCACAGTGGGGGTTTGGGGGGGCTCAGCCCCATAGAGACCCCCAAAATGGGGATCTGGGGGGGCTCAGCCCCATAGGGACCCCCCAAAATGGGGATTTGGGGGGGCTCAGCCCCATAGGGACCCCCAGAGTGGGGGTTTGGGGGGGCTCAGCCCTATAGGGACCCCCCACAGTGAGGGTTTGGGGGGGCTCAGCCCCATAGGGACCCCCCGAAATGGGGATCTGGGGGGCTCAGCCCCATAGGGACCCCCAGGGACCCCCGAAATGGGGATTTGGGGGGCTCAGCCCCATAGGGACCCCCAGGGACCCCCGAAATGGGGATCTGGGGGGGCTCAGCCCCATAGAGACCCCCAGGGACCCCCCAAAATGGGGATTTGGGGAGGCTCAGCCCTATAGGGACCCCCAGAGTGGGGATTTGGGGGGGCTCAGCCCCATAGGGACCCCCAGGGACCCCCCAGAGTGGAGATTTGGGGGGCTCAGCCCCATAGAGACCCCCAGGGACCCCCGAAATGGGGATCTGGGGGGGCTCAGCCCCATAGAGACCCCCAGGGACCCCCCAAAATGGGGATTTGGGGGGCTCAGCCCCATAGAGACCCCCAGGGACCCCCCGAAATGGGGATTTGGGGGGCTCAGCCCCATAGAGACCCCCAGGGACCCCCAAAATGGGGATTTGGGGGGCTCAGCCCCATAGAGACCCCCACAGTGGGGATTTGGGGGGGCTCAGCCCCATAGGGACCCCCAGAGTGGGGATCTGGGGGGGCTCAGCCCCATAGGGACCCCCACGGACACATTTTGGGTGGGGGAGGGGACACATTTGGAGTGGGGGAGGGGTGCCACATTGTGGGGTGGGGGTGACACATTTTGGGGAGGGGGGTGACACATTTTGGGTGGGGGAGGGGTTACACATTTTGGGGGGAGGGGGTGAACACATTTGGGGTGGGGGAGGGGTTACACATTTTGGGTGGGGGAGTGACACATTTTGGGGAGGGGGGTGACAGATTTTGGGTGGGGGGGTGACACATTTGGGGTGGGGGAGGGGTGACACATTTTGGGGGTAGGGGACACATTTTGGGTGGGGGGTGACACATTTTGGGGTGGGGGTGACACATTTTGGGGTGGGGGTGACACATTTTGGGTGGGGGCGCCACATTTTGGGGAGGAGTGACACATTTTGGGGGTGGGGGTGACACATTTTGGGGTGGGGGAGGAGTGCCACATTTTGGGGAGGGGGTGACACATTTTGGGGTGGGGGAGGGGTGCCACATTTTGGGGAGGGGTGCCACATTGTGGGGTGGGGGAGGGGACACATTTTGGGGTGGGAATGACACATTTTGGGGAGGGAGTGACACATTTTGGGGTGGGGGAGGGGGTGCCACATTTTGGGTGGGGGGTGCCACATTTTGGGTGGGGGGTGCCACATTTTGGGGAGGGGGTGCCACATTTTGGGGGTAGGGGACACATTTTGGGGGGGTGGGGGAGGGGTCAGCGCTTACCCCGGGGGGTAGAAGGCCTTGTGGGGTGGAGGGGCGGGCCCCCATTTCCGCTGGGGGGGGGGCGCGAGGTGGGGGGGCAGCGGCGCCGGCCCGAGGCTGGAGGAGCACCTGGGGGGAGGGGAGCGGTCAGCGAGCGTCAGTGAGGGGTCAGTGGGGGTTAATTGGGGTTAATTGGGGTTAATTGGGGTTAATTGGGGTCAGTGGGGTCAGTGTGGGGTCAGTGGGGGTTAATTGGGGTTAATTGGGGTTATTGGGGCTAATTGGGGTCAGTGGGGTCAGTGAGGGGTCAGTGAGGGGTCAGTGGGGTCAGTGAGGGGTCAGTGTGGGGTCAGTGTGGGGTCAGTGTGGGGTCAGTGGGGTCAGTTGGGGTCAGTGGGGGGTCAGTGGGGTCAGCGGGGGTTAATTGGGGTTAATTGGGGTCAGTGGGGTCAGTGTGGGGTCAGTGGGGGTTAATTGGGGTTAATTGGGGTTAATTGGGGTCAGTGGGGTCAGTGTGGGGTCAGTGTGGGGTCAGTTGGGTCAGTTGGGGTCAGTGGGGTCAGTGAGGGGTCAGTGAGGGGTCAGTGGGGTCAGTGGGGTCAGTTGGGGTCAGTTGGGGTCAGTGGGGTCAGTGAGGGGTCAGTGAGGGGTCAGTGGGGTCAGTGGGGGTTAATTGGGGTTAATTGGAGTTAATTGGGGTCAGTGGGGTCAGTGAGGGTCAGTGAGGGGTCAGTGAGGGGTCAGTGGGGGTTAATTGGGGTCAGTGGGGGTCAGTGGGGTCAGTGGGGTCAGTGGGGTCAGTGGGGTCAGTGTGGGGTCAGTGGGGTCAGTGTGGGGTCAGTGAGGGGTCAGTTGGGGTTAATTGGGGTCAGTTGGGGTTAATTGGGGTCAGTGGGGGTCAGTTGGGGTCAGTGGGGTCAGTGTGGGGTCAGTGAGGGGTCAGTTGGGGTCAGTTGGGGTCAGTGTGGGGTCAGTGGGGTCAGTGTGGGGTCAGTGGGGTCAGTTGGGGTCAGTTGGGGTCAGTGGGGGTCAGTGGGGGTCAGTGAGGGGTCAGTGGGGGTCAGTGGGGGGTCAGTTAGGGGTCAGTTGGGGGTTAATTGGGGTCAGTGGGGTCAGTGAGGGTCAGTGGGGTCAATGTGAGGTCAGTGTGGGGTCACTGTGGGGTCACTGTGGGGTCAGTTGGGGTCAGTGTGGGTCAGTGTGGGGTTAGTTGGGGTCAGTTGGGGGTCGGTTGGGTCAGTGGGGTCAGTTGGGGTCAGTTGGGGTCAGTTGGGGTCAATGTGGGGTCAGTGGGGGTCAGTGGGGGTTAATTGGGGTCAGTTGGGGTCAGTGAGGGTCAGTGTGGGGTCAGTTGGGGGTCAGTGAGGGGTCAGTGTGGGGTCAGTTGGGGTCAGTGAGGGGTTAATTGGGGTCAGTGTGGGGTCACTGTGGGGTCAGTTGGGGTCAGTTGGGGTCAGTGTGGGGTCAGTGTGGGGTCAGTTAGGGGTCAGTTAGGGGTCAGTTAGGGGTCAGTTGGGGTCAGTTGGGGTCAGTGGGGTCAGTTGGGGCCGTACACTGGGGGGGGGCAGTGGGGTCAGTTGGGGTCAGTGTGGGGTCAGTGTGGGGGTCAGTTGGGGTCAGTGTGGGGTCAGTTAGGGGTCAGTTGGGGTCAGTTGGGGCCGTACCTGGGGGGGGCAGTGGGGTCAGTTGGGGTCAGTGTGGGGTCAGTGTGGGGTCAGTTGGGGTCGATGTGAGGTCAGTGTGGGGTCAGTGTGGGGTCAGTTAGGGGTCAGTTGGGGTCAGTTAGGGGTCAGTTGGGGTCAGTGTGGGGTCAGTGTGGGGTCAGTTGGGTCAGTTGGGGTCAGTTGGGGTCACTGTGGGGTCAGTGTGGGGTCAGTTGGGGTCAGTTAGGGGTCAGTTGGGGTCAGTGGGGTCTGTTGGGGCCGTACCTGGGGGGGGGCTGTGGGGTCAGTGTGGGGTCAGTTAGGGGTCAGTTGGGGTCAGTGTGGGGTCAGTTAGGGGTCAGTTGGGGTCAGTGGGGTCAGTGGGGTCAGTTGGGGCCGTACCTGGGGGGGGCAGTGGGGTCAGTGTGGGGTCAGTTAGGGGTCAGTTGGGGTCAGTGGGGTCAGTGGGGTCAGTTGGGGCCGTACCTGGGGGGGGCAGTGGGGTCAGTGTGGGGTCAGTTGGGGTCAGTTGGGGTCAGTGGGGTCAGTTAGGGGGTCAGTTGGGGTCAGTTGGGCCGTACCTGGGGGGGGTCAGTGTGGGGTCAGTGTGGGGTCAGTGTGGGGTCCAGTTGGGTCGATGTGAGGTCAGTGTGGGGTCAGTGTGGGGTCAGTGTGGGGTCAGTTGGGGGTCAGTTAGGGGTCAGTTGGGGTCAGGTGTGGGTCAGTGTGGGGTCAGTTGGGGTCAGCTGGGGTCACTGTGGGTCAGTGTGGGGTCAGTTGGGGTCAGTTAGGGGTCAGTTGGGGTCAGTGGGGTCTGTTGGGGGCCGTACCTGGGGGGGGGCTGTGGGTCAGTGTGGGGTCAGTTAGGGGTCAGTTGGGGTCAGTTGGGGTCAGTGGGGTCAGTTGGGGCCGTACCTGGGGGGGGGCAGTGGGGTCAGTTGGGGTCAGTGTGGGGCAGTGTGGGGTCAGTGTGGGGTCAGTTGGGGTCAGTGTGGGGTCAGTTAGGGGTCAGTTAGGGTCAGTGGGGTCAGTGGGGTCAGTTGGGGCCGTACCTGGGGGGGGCAGTGGGGTCAGTTGGGGTCAGTGTGGGGTCAGTGTGGGGTCAGGTTGGGGTCAGTGTGGGGTCAGTTGGGGTCGATGTGAGGTCAGTGTGGGGTCAGTGTGGGTCAGTGTGGGGTCAGTTGGGGTCAGTGTGGGGTCAGTGTGGGGTCAGTTGGGGTCAGTGTGGGGTCAGTTAGGGGTCAGTTGGGGTCAGTGGGGTCAGTTAGGGGTCAGTTGGGGTCAGTTGGGGCCGTACCTGGGGGGCAGTGGGGTCAGTTGGGGTCAGTTGGGGTCAGTGGGGTCAGTTAGGGGTCAGTTAGGGTCAGTTGAGGCCGTACCTGGGGGGGGGCAGTGGGGGTCAGTGTGGGGTCAGTTAGGGGTCAGTGGGGTCAGTTAGGGGTCAGTTAGGGGTCAGTTGGGGCCGTACCTGGGGGGGGGCAGTGGGGTCAGTTGGGGTCTGTGTGGGGTCAGTTAGGGGTCAGTTGGGGGTCAGTTGGGGCCCGTACCTGGGGGGGGGCAGTGGGGTCAGTTGGGTCTGTGTGGGGTCAGTTAGGGGTCAGTTGGGGGTCAGTTGGGGTCAGTTGGGGTCAGTTGGGGTCAGTTGGGTCAGTTAGGGGTCAGTGGGGTCAGTTGGGTCAGTTGGGGCCGTACCTGGGGGGGGGCAGCCAGGCCCGGGGGGGTCAGTGTGGGGTCAATGTGAGGTCAGTTAGGGGTCAGTGTGGGGTCAGTTGGGGTCAGTTGGGGTCAGTTGGGGTCAGTGGGGTCAGTTGGGGCCGTACCTGGGGGGGGCAGTGGGGTCAGTGTGGGTCAGTTAGGGGTCAGTAGGGGTCAGTTGGGGTCAGTTGGGGTCAGTTGGGGTCAGTTGGGGCCGTACCTGGGGGGGGGCAGCCAGGCCCGGGGGGGCAGCCGGCCCAGCCCCCGCCGCAGCCCAGGCTCCCCACGGCGAAGGGGTCCCGTCCGGCCCGGCCCCCCAGGGGCTCCACGGCGCGATGCATCGGCCTGGGGGGCACACACGGGGGGGCCCTCTGCGGTCAGCCTGCCCCATAGATCCATCCCTGCCCCATAGATCCATCCCTGCCCCATAGAGCCATCCCAAATCCATCCCTGCCCCACAGATCCATCCCTGCCCCATAGAGCCACCCCTGCCCCATAGAGCCACCCCTGCCCCACAGAGCCATCCCTGCCCCATAGAGCCATCCCTGCCCCATAGAGCCACCCCAAATCCATCCCTGCCCCATAGAGCCACCCCTGCCCCATAGATCCATCCCCGGCCCCACAGAGCCACCCCTGCCCCATAGAGCCATCCCTGCCCCATAGAGCCATCCCTGGCCCATAGAGCCATCCCTGGCCCCATAGATCCATCCCTGCCCCATAGAGCCATCCCTGCCCCATAGAGCCATCCCCTCCCCCATAGAGCCACCCCTGCCCCACAGAGCCATCTCTGCCCCATAGAGCCACCCTGGACCCATAGAGCCACCCCTGCCCCACAGAGCCATCCCTGCCCCATAGAGCCACCCCAAATCCATCCCTGCCCCATAGAGCCATCCCTGCCCCATAGAGCCACCCCAAATCCATCCCTGCCCCACAGAGCCACCCCTGCCCCATAGAGCCACCCCAAATCCATCCCTGCCCCATAGATCCATCCCTGCCCCATAGAGCCACCCCGGCCCCATAGAGCCATCCCTGCCCCATAGATCCATCCCTGCCCCACAGAGCCACTCCGGCCCCATAGAGCCATCCCTGGCCCCATAGATCCATCCCTGCCCCACAGAGCCATCCCTGCCCCACAGAGCCACCCCGGACCCATAGAGCCACCCCGGCCCCATAGAGCCATCTCTGCCCCATAGAGCCACCCCGGCCCCATAGAGCCATCCCTGGCCCCATAGATCCACCCCGGACCCATAGAGCCACCCCGGCCCCATAGAGCCATCCCTGCCCCATAGAGCCACCCCGGCCTCATAGAGCCATCCCTGGCCCCATAGATCCATCCCTGCCCCACAGAGCCATCCCTGCCCCATAGAGCCACCCCGGCCCCATAGATCCACCCCTGCCCCACAGAGCCATCCCTGCCCCATAGAGCCACCCTGGACCCATAGAGCCACCCCCCGGCCCCATAGAGCCACCCCTGCCCCACAGAGCCATCCCTGCCCCATAGAGCCATCCCTGCCCCACAGAGCCATCCCAAATCCATCCCTGCCCCATAGAGCCACCCCTGCCCCATAGAGCCATCCCTGCCCCATAGAGCCACCCTGGACCCATAGAGCCACCCCCCGGCCCCATAGAGCCACTCCTGCCCCATAGAGCCATCCCTGCCCCATAGAGTCATCCCTGCCCCATAGATCCATCCCTGCCCCATAGAGCCACCCCTGCCCCACAGAGCCACCCCTGCCCCATAGAGCCATCCCTGCCCCATAGAGCCATCCCAAATCCATCCCTGCCCCACAGAGCCATCCCTGCCCCATAGAGCCATCCCTGCCCCATAGAGCCATCCCAAATCCATCCCTGCCCCACAGAGCCATCCCTGCCCCATAGAGCCACCCCTGCCCCATAGAGCCATCCCAAATCCATCCCTGCCCCACAGAGCCACCCCTGCCCCATAGAGCCATCCCTGCCCCATAGAGCCATCCCTGCCCCATAGAGCCATCTCAAATCCATCCCTGACCCATAGATCCATCCCTGCCCCATAGAGCCATCCTGGACCCATAGAGCCATCCCGGACCCATAGAGACACCCTGGACCCATAGAGCCATCCCCGGCCCCATAGAGCCATCCCTGCCCCATAGAGCCACACCCCGGCCCCATAGAGACACCCCTGCCCCATAGATCCATCACAGCCCCATAGAGCCACCCCCCGGCCCCACAGAGCCATCCCAGCCCCACAGATCCATTCCAGAGCCATCCCGGCCCCACCGATCCATCCCAGACCCACAGATCCAACCCAGATCCATCCCAGCACCCCCACAACCCCATAAAGAGCCCCACAACCCCATAACCAGCCCCACAACCCCATAACCAACCCCATAACCGCCCCACAACCCCATAACCGCCCCACAACCCCATAACCAGCCCCACAGCCCCATAACCGCCCCACAACCCCGTAACCAGCCCCACAACCCCATAACCAGCCCCACAACCCCATAAAGAGCCCCACAACCCCATAACCAGCCCCACAACCCCATAACCAACCCCATAACCACCCCACAACCCCATAACCGCCCCACAACCCCGTAACCAGCCCCACAGCCCCATAACCGCCCCACAACCCCGTAACCAGCCCCACAACCCCATAACCAGCCCCACAACCCCATAAAGAGCCCCACAACCCCATAACCAGCCCCACAACCCCATAACCAACCCCATAACCGCCCCACAACCCCATAACCACCCCACAACCCCATAACCAGCCCCATAACCACCCCACAACCCCATAACCGCCCCACAACCCCATAACCGCCCCACAACCCCATAACCAACCCCATAACCACCCCACAACCCCATAACCGCCCCACAGCCCCATAACCGCCCCACAACCCCGTAACCAGCCCCACAACCCCATAACCAGCCCCATAACCGCCCCACAACCCCATAAAGAGCCCCACAACCCCATAACCAACCCCATAACCGCCCCACAACCCCATAAAGAGCCCCACAACCCCATAACCAACCCCATAACCACCCCACAACCCCATAACCGCCCCACAGAGCCATAACCGCCCCACAACCCCGTAACCAGCCCCACAACCCCATAACCAACCCCATAACCGCCCCACAACCCCATAACCAACCCCATAACCACCCCACAACCCCATAACCGCCCCACAGCCCCATAACCGCCCCACAACCCCGTAACCAGCCCCACAACCCCATAACCAGCCCCACAGCCCCATAACCACCCCATAACCCCATAAACAGCCCCATAACCGCCCCATAACCCCCCATACAGCCCCATAACTGCCCCATAACCCCATAACCACCCCATAACCCCCCAGAGCAGCCCCATAACCCCATAAACAGCCCCATAACCACCCCATACCCCCCCATAACCCCATAAACAGCCCCATAACCACCCCATAACCCCCCAGAGCAGCCCCATAACCACCCCATAACCCCCCATACAGCCCCATAACTGCCCCATAACCCCAGTAACAGCCGATAACCGCCCCATAACCCCCCATACAGCCCCATAACTGCCCCATAACCCCATAAACAGCCCCATAACCCCCCCATAACTGCCCCATAACCCCCCAGAGCAGCCCCATAACCCCATAAACAGCCCCATAACCACCCCATAAGCCCCCATAACCCCATAAACAGCCCCATAACCACCCCATAACCACCCCATAACCCCCCATAACCCCATAAACAGCCCCATAACCACCCCATAACCCCCCAGAGCAGCCCCATAACCACCCCATAACCCCCCATACAGCCCCATAACTGCCCCATAACCCCATAAACAGCCCCATAACCCCCCATAACTGCCCCATAACCCCCCAGAGCAGCCCCATAACCCCATAAACAGCCCCATAACCACCCCATAACCCCCCATAACCCCCCAGAGCAGCCCCATAACCCCCCCATAGCCCCCCCATAACCGCCCCATAGCCCCCCCGGAGCCCCCCGGAGCCCCCCACTCACCACTCGTGGGCCGGGGGAGGGCTGGGTCCCCCCGGGGCCCCCCCGTGGGGGGGGGGAGGGGGCGGCTGCTGGGCGGGGGCGGCCCCTCCCTCACTGCCGCATACACCTGGGGGGGATGGGCACTTGTGGGGCAGGGACGGGCACTTGGGGGGCAGGGATGGGCACTTGGGGGGCAGCAAGGGCACTTAGGGGGCAGGGATGGGCACTTAGGGGGCAGCAGGGGCACTTGGGGGGCAGGGGATGGGCACTTAGGGGGCAGCAGGGGCACTTGGGGGGCAGGGACGGGCACTTGGGGGGCAGCAGGGGCACTTAGGGGGCAGGGATGGGCACTTAGGGGGCAGCAGGGGCACTTGGGGGGCAGGGATGGGCACTTAGGGGGCAGCAGGGGCACTTAGGGGGCAGGGATGGGCACTTAGGGGGCAGCAGGGGCACTTGGGGGGCAGGGATGGGCACTTAGGGGGCAGCAGGGGCACTTGTGGGGCAGGGATGGGCACTTAGGGGGCAGGGATGGGCACTTGGGGGGCACTTGGGGGGCAGGGATGGGCACTTGGGGGGCAGGGACGGGCACTTAGGGGGCAGGGACGGGCACCTGGGGGGCAGCAGGGGCACTTAGGGGGCAGGGACGGGCACTTGGGGGGCACTTGGGGGGCAGGGATGGGCACTTGGGGGGCAGGGACGGGCACTTGGGGGGCAGGGATGGGCACTTAGGGGGCACTTAGGGGGCAGGGATGGGCACTTAGGGGGCACTTGGGGGGCAGGGACGGGCACTTGGGGGGCACTTAGGGGGCAGGGATGGGCACTTGGGGGGCAGGGACGGGCACTTGGGGGGCACTTGGGGGGCAGGGATGGGCACTTGGGGGGCAGGGACGGGCACTTGGGGGGCAGGGATGGGCACTTGGGGGGCACTTAGGGGGCAGGGACTGGCACTTGGGGGGCACTTAGGGGGCAGGGACGGGCACTTGGGGGGCAGGGATGGGCACTTGGGGGGCACTTGGGGGGCAGGGATGGGCACTTGGGGGGCACTTAGGGGACAGGGATGGGCACTTAGGGGGCAGGGATGGGCACTTGGGGGGCACTTAGGGGGCAGGGATGGGCACTTGGGGGGCACTTGGGGGGCAGGGATGGGCACTTGGGGGGCACTTGGGGGGCAGGGACGGGCACTTGGGGGGCAGGGATGGGCACTTGGGGGGCAGCAGGGGCACCGGGGCACTTGGGGGGCAGGGGAGCAGTTTTGGGGCACTTTTGGGGCACTTTTGGGGCAGTTTTGGGGCATTTCCAGGGCATTTTTAGGGCACTTCGGGAGCAGCTTTGGGGCCGCTCTGGGGCATTTTTAGGGCACTTTTGGGGCAGTTCTGGGGCAATTTTGGGGCAGTTCTGGGGCAATTTTGGGGCAGTTTTGGGGCAGGTTTGGGGCACTTTTAGGGCAGTTCCAGGGCAGCTCCGGGGCAGTTTTGGGGCCGTTTCGGGGCAGTTTTGGGGCAGGTTTGGGGCAGTTTTGGGGCAGGTTTTGGGGCAGTTTTGGGCACTTTTGGAGCAGTTCCGCAGCAATTTCGGAGCAGGTTTGGGGCAGTTTTGGGGCACTTTGGGACCAGCTTTGGGGCCGTTTTGGGGCAGTTTCAGGGCAAGTTCGGGGCAGTTTCGGGGCAATTCTGGGGCACTCCTAGGGCAGTTCTGGGATCAGTTCTGGGGCACTTTTGGGGCACTTTTGGGGCACTTCTGGAGCAGTTCCTCAGCAATTTCGGAGCAGTTTTGGGGCAGTTTTGGGATCAGTTCTGGGATCAGTTCTGGGGCACTCTTAAGGCACTTTTGGGGCAGTTTTGGGGCACTTTTGGGGCAGTTTCGCAGCAATTTTGGAACAGTTTTAGGATCAGTTCTGGGGCAGTTTGGGGGCACTTTTGGGGCAGTTTTCGGGCAGTTTTGGGGCAGGTCCAATTGGGGCACTTTTAGGGCACTTCGGGAGCAGCTTTGGGGCCGTTTTGGGGCCGGTTTGGGGCACTTCGGGACCACCTTTGGGGCCGTTTTGGGGCCGTTTTGTGGCACGTTTGGGGCAGTTTTGGGGTCGGTTTGGGGCAGGTTTGGGGTCGGTTTGGGGCAGGTTTGGGGCAGTTCGGCACCACCTTTGGGGCCATTTTGGGACCACCTTCGGGGCAGTTTCGGGGCAGTTTTGGGGCCGGTTTGGGGCACTTCGGGACCACCTTTGGGGCCGTTTTGGGGCAGTTTTGGGGCACTTCGGGACCACCTTTGGGGCCGTTTCGGGGCCGTTTTGTGGCAGGTTTGGGGCAGTTTTGGGGTCGGTTTGGGGCAGGTTTTGGGGCAGGTTTGGGGCACTTCGGGACCACCTTTGGGGCCGGTTTGGGGCAGTTTTGGGGCCGGTTTTGGGGCAGTTTTGGGGCACTTCGGGACCACCTTTGGAGCCGTTTTGGGGCAGTTTCGGGGCAGTTTTGGGGCCGGTTTTGGGGCAGTTTCGGGGCAGTTTTGGGGCACTTCGGGACCACCTTTGGGGCCATTTCGGGGCCGTTTTGTGGCAGGTTTGGGGCAGTTTTGGGGTCGGTTTGGGGCAGGTTTTGGGGCAGGTTTGGGGCAGTTCGGCACCACCTTTGGGGCCGTTTTGGGGCCATTTTGGGGCAGTCCGGGACCACCTTTGGGGCCGTTTCGGGGCAGGTTTGGGGCAGTTTTGGGGCAGGTTTTGGGGCCGGTTTGGGGCAGTTTTGGGGCACTTTGGCACCACCGTTGGGGCCGTTTTGGGGCCGTTTTGTGGCAGGTTTGGGGCAGTTTTGGGGTCGGTTTGGGGCAGGTTTTGGGGCAGGTTTGGGGCAGTTCGGGACCACCTTTGGGGCCGTTTTGGGACCACCTTTGGGGCCGTTTTGGGGCCGTTTTGGGGCACTTCGGCACCACCTTTGGGGCCGTTTCGGGGCCGTTTTGTGGCAGGTTTGGGGCAGTTTTGGGGTCGGTTTGGGGCAGGTTTTGGGGCCGGTTTTGGGGCAGTTTTGGGGCACTTCGGGACCACCTTTGGGGCCGCCTTGGGGCCGTTTTGGGGCCGTTTCGGGGCAGTTGAGGCTCCGCCCCCCGCCCCCCCCCGTGAGGAGGAGGCGGCGGTGACATTGATCACGTGATGCGGAAGTGGGCGGAGCCGCGCGCGCGCAGACCCCGCCCCCTCCGCCCAGGCCACGCCCCCTCACCGATCCCGCGACGCTCTCCAGGAACCGGCCAATCACAGCGCGCCTCTCGCCTGGCAGCCAATCATCGCTCCCTTCCGGCTCTGGCTCCGCCTGAGGGCGACCAATGGGAGGAGGGGTCAGGCTGATGCTGGCCAATGAGGCGAGGGGAGGGCGGGGCAAGGCGGGGCCACGCCCCCTGCGGGGCTGAATGGGGAGAAGCGCGGGGGGGGCCGGGGGGGGATTTGGGGACAATTTGGGGACAATTTGGGGACAATTTGGGGACTTTGGGGGGCAGGAGGCGCTTGTGGGGCCCCACCCCCCCAGCCGTGACGTCATGGCCGCCCACGGGAGGGGGAGGAGAGAATTTCGGGGCCTTCCCGTGACGTCACGGTCGGGGGGTGTGGCCAGGGGGACCCCGCGACGCCCACGGGGAGCGGGAAGGGGACGGGGACAGGGCCGGACACGGCCGGACAGCGGACCGGAGCCCTGGGGACACGCGCGGGACACGAGGGACCCCCGGACACGCGTGACCACAGCCAGAGTGACCCCCAGCAATGAGTGACCACAGCCACAGTGACCCCCGGACACGCGTGACCACAGCCAGAGTGACCCCCAGCAATGAGTGACCACAGCCAGAGTGACCCGCGGTCACTCACGTGTGACCCCAAACACAGCTGAGCACAGCCAGAGTGACCAACAGTCACTGGTGACCAACAGCCAGAGTGACCAACAGCCAGAGTGACCAATAACCAGCGACCCACGGCCAGAGTGACCAACAGTCACCAGTGACCAACAGGCAGAGTGACCCACAGCCACCAGTGACCTATGGCCAGACTGACCAACAGCCAGAGTGACCAATAACCAGCGACCCACGGCCAGAGTGACCCACGGTCCCCAGTGACCCACAGCCAGAGTGACCCATGGTCCCCAGTGACCTATGGCCAGACTGACCCATAGCCAGAGTGACCCAGGGTCACCAGTGACCCACAGCCAGAGTGACCAATAACCAGTGATCCACGGCCAGAGTGACCCACGGTCCCCAGTGACCTGTGGCCACACTGCCCCACACCCAGACTGACCAATAACCAGTGACCCACGGTCCCCAGTGACCTGTGGCCAGACTGACCCATAGCCAGAGTGACCCAGGGTCACCAGTGACCCACAGCCAGAGTGACCAATAACCAGTGACCCACAGCCAGAGTGACCCACGGTCCCCAGTGACCTGTGGCCACACTGCCCCACACCCAGACTGACCAATAACCAGTGACCCACGGTCCCCAGTGACCTATGGCCAGACTGACCCATAGCCAGAGTGACCCAGGGTCACCAGTGACCCACAGCCAGAGTGACCAATAACCAGTGACCCACAGCCAGAGTGACCCACGGTCCCCAGTGACCTGTGGCCACACTGCCCCACACCCAGACTGACCAATAACCAGTAACCCACGGTCCCCAGTGACCTGTGGCCACACTGCCCCACACCCAGACTGACCAATAACCAGTGACCCACGGTCCCCAGTGACCTGTGGCCACACTGCCCCACAGCCACACTGCCCCACGGTCACCCACGTGTGACCCCAAACACGCGTGGCCCCCCCCTCCCCCCCCCCCCAGCGTGACCCCACCCGCTCCCCCACGTGTGACCCGCGGTCACCCACGATGGCCGCCGCACCCTCCCCACGCCGCGGGTGCCCCCCACGCCACGCCACGCCACGGGTGGCCCCGTGCCCGCTGTCCCCGCGGGTCCCTCACCCGTCCCCGCGTGTGCCCCGGGTGCCGCCGGCCCCGCGAGTGCCGGCGCCGCGTCCCCGTCACCGCGTGGTGACACCGCGTGAGTCACCCCGGCCCCGCGTGGGTGTCCCCTCCCCTCCCCCCCCCCCTCCCACGGTGACGTCAGCCGGATGCCCGTGACGGAGCTGGGGGGGAGGGGGGGGAGGAGGGGGGGGGGAAGGGGGAATCCCGGAGGGGGGGGGGGAGGGGGGGGGGAGAGGGGGGGACACGGAGGGGGGATGCCGGGATACTGGGGGGGGACACGGAGGGGGGACACGGGGGGACGGACACGGGGGATCCCGGGATATTGGGGGGACACCGGGGGAGGGGACACTGGGGGGGGACACGGGACATGAAGGGACGGGGGGGGACACCGGGGGGACACTGGGGATATGGGGGGACACGGAGGGGGGAACACCAGGGGGACACACGGGATATGGGGGGAACACGGGGGGGACACGGGGGCGGGGGGGACAGTGGGGGGGGACACGGGGGGATCGCAGGACATTGGGGGGACACGGGGGGGGGACACGGGGGATATGGGGGGACACTGGGGGGGACACCGGGGGGACACCAGGGGAGGACACGGGTCACAGGGGGGGGACACTGGGGATCCCAGGATATTGGGGGGACACTGGGGGGGACACGGGGGATATGGGGGGACACTGGGGGACACTGGGGGACACCGGGGGACACGGGGGGGAGGACACGGGTCACAGGGGGACACTGGGGACACTGGGGGACACCGGGGGAGGACACGGGGGGAGGACACGGGTCACAGGGGGACACAGGGGGACACCGGGGGACACTGGGGATCCCAGGATATTGGGGGGACACCGGGGGACACTGGGGTAGGACACGGGTCACATGGGGACATGGGGGGGACACGGGGGACACCGGGGGGAGGACACGGGTCACAGGGGGACACCGGGGGGACACTGGGGGACACGGGGGGATACCGGGGGGACATGGGGGACACCGGGGGGAGGACACGGGTCACATGGGGACACGGGGGGACACCGGGGGGACACCGGGGGGGGGGACACAGAGAGGGCACCTGGGGACGCGCGGGGACGCGGGGACAGGCAGGGAGAGAGGGACAGACGTGGGGACACGGGGAGGGCACGGACACGCGTGGGGACACACGGGGGGGGGGGGGGGACACCCGAACACCGGGGCACCCCCACGGGTGACACGGGGACGACACCGGGGGTGGCGCGAGGACAGGGGACACCTGGGGACACCTGGGGACACCCGGGGACACCTGGGGACACCTGGGGACACCTGGGGACGCGCGCGTGACCCCGCGTGACCCCCGCGCGTGACAGCCCCCGGCCGGACACGCGCGTGGCCGCTGTCCCCTCCCGGCCTGGGGACACTGCCCGGGGGGTGGGGGAGGGGCTGTTGAGTCACCGGTTCCGGTTCCGGTTCCGGAGGAGCCGCCCCCGGGGGCGGGGGAGGGGCGGGTGTGTGACGGGGACAGCGGCGTGACGGGGACACGCGTGGGAGGGGGGGACAGCGGGGGGGGGAGGGGATGGCCACGGGGGGGGGGGGGTGAGAGGGTGCTTGGGGTGTGACAGGCGGGTGACACTGTCCTGAGGGGGTGACACTGTCCTGGGGGGGTGTGACAGGCGGGTGACACTGTCCTGGGGGGTGACGCTGTCCTGGGGGGGTGACACTGTCCCGGGGGGGTGACACTGTCCCGTGGGGGTGTGACAGGCGGGTGACATTGTCCTGGGGGGTGACACTGTCCTGGGGGGGTGACACTGTCCCGGGGGGGGTGACACTGTCCTGGGGGGTGTGACAGGTGGTGACACTGTCCTGGGGGGGTGACGCTGTCCTGGGGGGTGACACTGTCCCGGGGGGGGTGACACTGTCCTGGGGGGTGTGACAGGTGGTGACACTGTCCTGGGGGGGGTGACACTGTCCCGGGGGGGTGACACTGTCCTGGGGGGTGTGACAGGCGGGTGACACTGTCCTGGGGGGTGACGCTGTCCTGGGGGGTGACACTGTCCCGGGGGGGTGACACTGTCCCGTGGGGGTGTGACAGGCGGGTGACACTGTCCTGGGGGGGTGACACTGTCCTGGGGGGGTGTGACAGGTGGTGACACTGTCCTGGGGGGTGACGCTGTCCTGGGGGGTGACACTGTCCCGGGGGGGTGACACTGTCCTGGGGGGGTGTGACAGGTGGTGACACTGTCCTGGGGGGGTGACACTGTCCCGTGGGGGTGTGACAGGCGGGTGACACTGTCCTGGGGGGTGACACTGTCCTGGGGGGTGTGACAGGCGGGTGACACTGTCCTGGGGGGTGACACTGTCCTGTGGGTGTGACAGGCGGGTGACACTGTCCTGGGGGGTGACACTGTCCCGGGGGGGGTGACACTGTCCTGGGGGGTGACAGGCGGGTGACACTGTCCTGGGGGGTGACACTGTCCTGGGGGGTGACACTGTCCCGTGTGTGTGACACTGTCCTGGGGGGGTGTGACAGGCGGGTGACACTGTCCCGTGGGGGTGACACTATCCCGTGGGGGGTGTGACAGGTGGGTGACACTGTCCTGGAGGGGTGACACTGTCCTGGGGGGGTGACACTGTCCTGGGGGGTGTGACAGGCGGGTGACACTGTCCTGGGGGGGTGACACTGTCCCGTGGGGGTGTGACAGGCGGGTGACACTGTCCTGGGGGGTGACACTGTCCCGTGGGGGGTGTGTGACAGGTGTGTGACACTGTCCCGTGTGTGTGACACTGTCCGGGGGGGGTGTGACACTGTCCCATGTGTGTGACAGGTGTGTGACACCGTCCTGTGTGTGTGACAGGTGTGTGACACTGTCCCATGAGTGTGACACTGTCCTGTGGGGATGACCAGTGTGTGACACTGTCCCATGCGTGTGACAGGTGTGTGACACTGTCCCATGCGTGTGACAGGTGGGGTGACAGGCGTGGGACACTGTGCTGTGTGTGTGACAGGTGTGGGACACTGTCCCCTGGGTGTGACACTGTCCCGTAGGTGTGACAGGTGTGTGACAGGTGTGTGACACTGTCCCCTGGGTGTGACAGGTGTGTGACACTGTCCCTTGGGTGTGACACTGTCCCGTAGGTGTGACAGGTGTGTGACACTGTCCCCTGGGTGTGACACTGTCCCGTAGGTCTGACAGGTCTGTGACAGGTGTGTGACAGGTGGGTGACAGGTGTGGGACAGGTGGGTGACAGGTGTGGGACACTGTCCCCTGGGTGTGACACTGTCCCGTAGGTGTGACAGGTGTGGGACAGGTGTGTGACAGGTGTGTGACACTGTCCCGTGGGGTGTGACAGGTGTGTGACAGGTGTGTGACACTGTCCCCTGGGTGTGACAGGTGTGTGACACTGTCCCTTGGGTGTGACACTGTCCCGTAGGTGTGACAGGTGTGTGACACTGTCCCCTGGGTGTGACACTGTCCCGTAGGTGTGACAGGTCTGTGACAGGTGTGGGACAGGTGGGTGACAGGTGTGGGACACTGTCCCCTGGGTGTGACACTGTCCCGTAGGTGTGACAGGTGTGTGACAGGTGTGGGACACTGTCCCTTGGGTGTGACAGGTGTGTGACACTGTCCCGTGGGTGTGACACTGTGCTGTGTGTGTGACAGGTGTGTGACAGGTGTGTGACAGGTGTGTGACACTGTCCCTTGGGTGTGACAGGTGTGTGACACTGTCCCGTGGGTGTGACACTGTCCCTTGGGTGTGACAGGTGTGTGACAGGTGTGTGACACTGTCCCCTGGGTGTGACACTGTCCCTTGGGTGTGACAGGTGTGGGACACTGTCCCGTGGGTGTGACACTGTCCTGTGTGTGTGACAGGTGTGTGACAGGTGTGTGACAGGTGTGTGACACTGTCCCCTGGGTGTGACACAGGTGTGACACCGCGCTGGGTGTGTGACACTGTCCCCTGGGTGTGACACTGTCCCGTGGGGTGACAGGTGTGTGACAGGTGTGTGACACTGTCCCCTGGGTGTGACACAGGTGTGACACCACGCTGGGTGTGACACTGCTGTGCGTCACTCCGCGCCTGTGCACACCCGGACACCTGGACAGGCGCGTGACACCGTCACACCTGGTCACACACACCCACCTGTCACAGCCTGTGACACACACACACCTGTCACACCCGGCGGCACACACACACCTGGTGACACACACACACCTGTCACACCTGTGCATGCCCTGTCACACCTGTCACACACACCCCCCTGTCACAGCCTGTGACACACACACACCTGTCACACCTGGTGACACACACGCACCTGGCCAGGTGTGTACCCCCTCTCACACCTGGTGACACACTCACGGCCACGTGTGTGACGCTGTCACACCTGGTGGCACTGCCACACCTGGTGGCACACCTGGCCAGGTGTCACAGCCCCTGTCGCGCCCTGTGACACACACACAGCCCTGTCACACCTGCTCACACACACACAGGTGTGCGATGGTGTCACACTCACACACACTCACACCCCTGTCACACCTGGTCACACACACACACTCACACAGACAATCACACTCACACGTGTGACACTGCCACACCTGCTCACACACACACAGGTGTGCGATGGTGTCACACTCACACACACCCACACCCCTGTCACACCTGGTCACACACACACACCTGGTCACACACACACACTCACACAATCACACTCACGTGTGTGACACTGCCACACCTGGTCACACACACACACAGTCACACCCCTGCCACACCTGGTCACACACACACACTCACCCAGTCACACTCATGTGTGTGACACTGCCACACCTGGTCACACACACACAGGTGTGCAATGTCGTCACACTCTCACACACACTCACACCCCTGTCACACCTGGTCACACACACACACCTGGTCACACACACACACTCACACAATCACACTCATGTGTGTGACACTGCCACACCTGGTCACACACACACACAGTCACACCCCTGCCACACCTGGTCACACACACACACCTGGTCACACACACACACTCACACAATCACACTCACGTGTGTGACACTGCCACACCTGGTCACACACACACACAGTCACACCCCTGCCACACCTGGTCACACACACACACTCACCCAGTCACACTCACATGTGTGTGACACTGCCACACCTGGTCACACACACACACTCACGCACTCACACCCCTGTCACACCTGGTCACACACACACACAGTCTCACACTCACACTCACACACTCTCACAGACACACTCACACTGACACACTCACAGTCACACATTCACTCACACTCACAGAGTCACACACACACACACACACACACACACACTCACACACACACACTCACACACACTCACAGTCACACACTCACACTCACAGTCTCACACTGACACACAGTTCACACTCTCACAGTCACAGTCAGTCACACACGCTCACACACACGCACTCACTCGCTCTCACACTCACACTGGCACACAGTCACACACACAGTCACACTCACACTGACTCACACACTCACACACACAGACACACCCTCACAGTCACACACACAGTCACACACTCACACTGACTCACACACTCACACACACAGACACACCCTCACAGTCACACACACAGTCACACAGTCACACACACACACACACACACACCCCCTCACAGTCACACACACAGTCACACACACACACTCACTCGCTCTCACACTCACACTGGCACACAGTCACACACACAGTCACACACTCACACACACAGACACACCCTCACAGTCACACACACACTCACACTGACTCACACCACTCACACACACACACCCCCCCTCACAGTCACACACACAGTCACACACACAGTCACACACTCACACACACAGACACACCCTCACAGACACACACAGTCACACACACAGTCACACACTCACACTGACTCACACACTCACACACACAGACACACAGTCACACACTCACACACACAGACACACCCTCACAGTCACACACACAGTCACACTGACTCACACACTCACACACACACAGACACACCCTCACAGTCACACACACACTCACACTGACTCACACACTCACACACACAGACACACCCTCACAGTCACACACACAGTCACACACACAGTCCCACAGTCCCACACTCACAGACACACACAGTCACACACTCACACACACACACACAGACACCCCCTCACAGTCACACACACAGTCACACACTCACACACACACACACAGACACACCCTCACAGTCACACACACAGTCACACACTCACAGACACACACAGTCACACACTCACACACACACACACAGACACCCCCTCACAGTCACACACACAGTCACACACTCACACTGACTCACACACTCACACACACACACCCCCCCTCACAGTCACACACACAGTCACACACACACAGACACACCCTCACAGTCACACACACAGTCACACACACACATAGACACACCCTCACAGTCACACACACACTCACACTGACTCACACACTCACACACACACCCCCCCTCACAGTCACACACACAGTCACACACACAGTCCCACAGTCCCACAGTCCCACACTCACAGACACACACAGTCACACACACAGTCACACACTCACACACACACACACAGACACACCCTCACAGTCACACACACAGTCACACACTCACACTGACTCACACACTCACACACACACAGTCACACAGTCACACACACACAGACACACCCTCACAGTCACACACACACTCACACTCACACACCCCCTCACAGTCACACACACAGTCACACACTCACACTGACACACTCACACACACAGACACACCCCCCTCACAGTCACACACACACACACGCTCACACTCACACTCCACACTCACACACTCACAGTCAAACACACACACTCACACTGTCACTCAGTAACACTCACACTGTCACACACACTCACACTCTCACTCACACTCAGTCACTCACACTCCCACTCACACTCTCACTCTCTCAGTCACTCACACTCTCACACTCACACACTCACACCCTCACACCCTCACACACACACACACTCACAGTCACACACAGCCACACACACACAGTCACACAGTCACACTCACAGTCACACTCAGTCACACACTCACACACAGTCACACACCCAGTCACACTCACACCCTCTCACACTCACACTCATGCTCACCCACTCACACTCACACTTTCACAGCCACTCACTCACCCACTCACCCTCACACACGCACAGTCACACTCTCACAGTCACACCCTCACACACTCACAGTCACACTCTCAGTCACACACACTCACACTCACAGTCACAGTCACACACTCACACACTCACAGTCACACACACACAGTCACTCACTCACACTCACACTCAGTCACTCACACTCTCACTCACACACACTCACACACACACTCACCCTCACAGTCACACACACACACTCAGTCACACACACCCACTCACACTCACACCCTCTCACACTCACACTCGTGCTCACTCACCCACTCACACTCACACACACTCACTCTCACAGTCACACACTCACACTCTCACAGTCACACACTCACACTCTCAGTCACACTCTCACACTCACACTGTCACAGTCACACTCTCACACTCTCAGTCACACTCTCACACTCACACTCTCACAGTCACACTCTCACACTCACACTGTCACAGTCACACACTCACACTCTCAGTCACACTCTCACACTCACACCCTCTCACTCACACTCTCACAGTCACACACACTCACACTCACTCTCACTCACACACCCAGTCACACACTCACTCTCACACTCACACACTCACACTCTCACACACTCTCACAGTCTACACACACACAGTCACTCACACTCACTCACACTCTCAGTCACTCACACTCTCACTCACTCTCACTCACACACTCACAGTCACCCTCACAGTCACACACATACACTCACTCACACACACACTCACCCTCACACTCACACACTCACAGTCACACACACCCACTCACACTCACACCACCCTCTCACACTCACACTCGTGCTCACTCACCCACTCACACTCACACACACTCACTCTCACAGTCACACACACTCACTCTCACAGTCACACACTCACACTCTCAGTCACACTCTCACACTCACACTCTCTCACTCACACTCTCACAGTCACACACACTCACACTCACTCTCACTCACACACCCAGTCACACACTCACTCTCACACTCACACACTCACACTCTCACACACTCTCACAGTCACACACACACAGTCACTCACACTCACTCACACTCTCAGTCACTCACACTCTCACTCTCACTCACTCTCACTCACACACTCACACACTCACAGTCACCCTCACAGTCACACACATACGCTCACTCACACACACACTCACCCTCACACTCACAGTCACACACACCCACTCACACTCACACCCTCTCACACTCACACTCGTGCTCACTCACCCACTCACACTCACACACACTCACTCTCACAGTCACACACTCACACTCTCAAGTCACACTCTCACACTCACACTCTCTCACTCACTCTCACAGTCACACACACTCACACTCACTCTCACTCACACACCCAGTCACACACTCACTCTCACACTCACACACTCACACTCTCACACACTCTCACAGTCACACACATACAGTCACTCACACTCACTCACACTCTCAGTCACTCACACTCTCACTCTCACTCACTCTCACTCACACACTCACACACTCACAGTCACCCTCACAGTCACACACATACGCTCACTCACACACACACTCACCCTCACACTCACACACTCACAGTCACACACACCCACTCACACTCACACTCACACCCATGTGACACCCCCAGTGCGGTGGCCACGCCCACACCACGTGACCCAGCCGGGGCGGGGCCTGGGGGGCGGGGCCGTGGGGGGAGGGGCCGTGGGGGGAGGGCACTCACGTGTCCGAGGGTCCGGTCCGGTGGGGGAGGGGCTACGCGCCAGCCATGGCCGGGGGCTGGGGGAGGGGACACAGCGTCACTGGGAGCACTGGGAGCACTGGGAAGCCCCTCCCCCCCTCCCAGCGCCATACTGGGACCAGTAGGGCCCAGTGGGAGCCGGGCTGCTGCTCCAGTATGACCAGTGCTGGTGTTTCCAGTTCCCAGTACCCCAATGCTCCCAGTATGACCAGTGCCTGTGTTCCCAGTGCTCCCAGTATGACCAGTGCTGGTGTTCCCAGTTCCAGTACCCCAGTGCTCCCAGTATGACCAGTGCTGGTGTTCCCAGTTCCCAGTACCCCAGTGCTCCCAGTATGACCAGTGCCGGTGCTCCCAGTTCCCAGTACCCCAGTGCTCCCAGTATGACCAGTGCCTGTGTTCCCAGCTCCCAGTGCCCCAGTGCTCCCAGTATGATCAGTGCCGGTGTTCCCAGTATGACCAGTACCCCCAGTGCTCTCAGTATGACCAGTGCTGGTGTTCCCAGTGCTCCCAGTATGACCAGTGCCTGTGTTCCCAGCGCTCCCAGTATGAACAGTGCTGGTGTTCCCAGCTCCCAGTACCCCCAGTGCTCCCAGTATGACCAGTGCTGGTGTTCCCAGTATGACAGCACTCCCAGTATAAGCAGTGCTGGTGTTCCCAGTGCTCCAGTATGACCAGTCCCTGTGTTCCCAGTGCTCCCAGTACGACCAGTGCCGGTGTTCCCAGCGCTCCCAGTATCCCCAGTGCTCCCAGTATAACCAGTGCCTGTGTTCCCAGTGCTCCCAGTATGACCAGTGCCTGTGTTCCCAGTGCTCCCAGTATCCCCAGTGCTCCCAGTATGACCAGTGCCGGTGTTCCCAGTGCTCCCGGTATGACCAGTGCTGGTGTTCCCAGTGCTCCCAGTATCCCCAGTGCTCCCAGTATAACCAGTGCCTGTGTTCCCAGTTCCCAGTATGACCAGTACCCGGTGTTCCCAGTGCTCCCAGTATGACCAGTGCTGGTGTTTCCAGCTCCCAGTATCCCCAGCAGCTCCCAGTACGGCCAGCTCCGTTCCCAGTACTCCCAGTATGACCAGTACCTGCCATCCCCAGCTCCCAGTACACCCAGTTTGCCACTCTGGCTCCCGTTTCCCAGTATAACCAGTAGCTCCCAGTAAGACCCTTCCCCATCATTCCAAGGCCCCAGTGCTCCCAGTATCTCCCACGCTCCAGTACCACCAGCACCCACCACACCCAGCTCCCAGTGCTCCCAGTACAACCAGTACCAGCCGTTCCCAGCCCCCAGTAACACCAGTACCGTCATTCCCAGTACTCCCAGTATCGATTCACACAGCACTCCCAGTACACAAACACCTTCGGGGCCAGCTCCCAGTGCTCCCAGCACAGCCCTCACCAGGCTCCCAGTGCTCCCAGTACAGCCCTCACCAGGCTCCCAGTGCTCCCAGTACAGCCCTTACCCACCTCCCAGTGCTCCCAGTGTTCCCAGTGCAGCCTTACCCAGCTCCCAGTGCTCCCAGTGCTCCCAGTACAGCCCTTACCCAGCTCCCAGTGCTCCCAGTACAGCCCTTACCCAGCTCCCAGTGCTCCCAGTGCTCCCAGTACAGCCCTCACCCAGCTCTCACCAGTACTCCCAGTGCAGCCCTTACCCAGCTCCCAGTGCTCCCAGTACTCCCAGTGCAGCCTTACCCACCTCCCAGTGCTCCCAGTACAGCCCTTACCCAGCTCCCAGTGCTCCCAGTGTTCCCAGTGCAGCCCTTACCCACCTCCCAGTGCTCCCAGTACTCCCAGTACAGCCCTTAAACAGCTCCCAGTGCTCCCAGTGTTCCAGTGCAGCCCTTACCCACCTCCCAGTGCTCCCAGTACTCCCAGTACAGCCCTCACCCACCTCCCAGTGCTCCCAGTACAGCCCTTACCCAGCTCCCAGTGCTCCCAGTACAGCCCTCACCCACCTTCCAGTGCTCCCAGTGCTCCCAGTACAGCCTTACCCACCTCCCCAGTGCTCCCAGTACTCCCAGTACAGCCCTCACCCACCTCCCAGTGCTTCAGTACAGCCCTTACCCAGCTCCCAGTGCTCCCAGTACAGCCCTCACCCACCTCCCAGTGCTCCCAGTGCTCCCAGTACAGCCCTCACCCAGCTCTCACCAGTACTCCCAGTACTCCTAGTACAGCCCTCACCCAGCTCCCAGTGCTCCCAGTACTCCCAGTACAGCCCTCACCTAGCTCCCAGTGCTCCCAGTACTCCCAGTACAGCCCTCACCTAGCTCCCAGTGCTCCTAGTACAGCCCTCACCCAGCTCCCAGTGCTCCCAGTACAGCCCTCACCTAGCTCCAGTGCTCCTAGTACAGCCCTCACCCAGCTCCAGTGCTCCCAGTACAGCCTTTAAACAGCTCCCAGTGCTCCCAGTACAACCTTACCCACCTCCCAGTGCTCCCAGTACAGCCCTCACCCAGCTCCAGTGCTCCCAGTACAGCCCTCACCCAGCTCCCAGTGCTCCCAGTACAGCCCTCACCCAGCTCTCACCAGTACTCCCAGTACAGCCCTTACACACCTCCCAGTGCTCCAGTGCTCCCAGTGCTCCAGCACAGCCCTTACCCAGCTCCAGCGCTCCCAGTGCTCCAGCACAGCCCTTACCCAGCTCCCAGCGCTCCCAGTGCTCCCAGCACAGCCCTTACCCAGCTCCCAGCGCTCCCAGTGCTCCCAGCACAGCCCTTACCCAGCTCCCAGCGCTCCAGTGCTCCCAGCACAGCCCTTACCCAGCTCCCAGCGCTCCCAGTGCTCCCAGCACAGCCCTTACCCAGCTCCCAGCGCTCCCAGTGCTCCCAGCGCTCCCAGCACAGCCTTCACCCTTGCTCCGGCTCCCCGCCCCCAGCGCTCCCAGTGCTCCCAGTCCGTGCCCTCCCAGTGCTCCCACACCCGCCTTATCAGGAGCCCGCGCCCAGCCCAGCCCGGGGCGCCCCGGTGGGGGGGGGGGCGGGGGGGCCCACAGGGTTTTGGGGGTCCCAGACGTTTTTGGGGGGTCCCAGGTGCATTTTGGGGGGTCCCAGCTCTGTTTGGGGGGTCCCAGCTGCGTTTTTGGGGGGTCCCAGCTGCGTTTTTGGGGGATCCCAGGTGCATTAGGGGGGTCCCAGCTGCGTTTTGGGGGGTCCCAGGTGCATTTTGGGGGGTCCCAGCTGCGCTTTTTGGGGGTCCCAGCTCTGTTTGGGGGGGTCCCAGCTGCGTTTTTGGGGGGGGTCCCAGGTGCGTTTTTGGGGGGGTCCCAGGTGCGTTTTGGGGGGTCCCAGGTGCATTTGGGGGGTCCCAGGTGCGTTTTGGGGGGTCCCAGCTGCGTTTTGGGGGGGTCCCAGGTGCATTTTGGGGGTTCCCAGGTGCATTTTAGGGGGTCCCAGGTGCGTTTTGGGGGGGGTCCCAGCTGCGTTTTGGGGGGTCCCAGGTGCATTTTGGGGGTTCCCAGGTGCATTTTGGGGGGGTCCAGGTGCGTTTTGGGGGGTCCCAGCTGTGTTTGGGGGGTCCCAGCTGCGTTTTGGGGGGTCCCAGGTGTTTTTTGGGGGGTCCCAGGTGCATTTTGGGGGGTCCCAGGTGCATTTTTGGGGGTCCCAGCTCTGTTTGGGGGGGGTCCCAGATTTTTTTGGGAGGTCCCAGGTGTTTTTTGGACACCCTCACCCCCCCCGGTAGCCCCCAAATCCCCCCCCCCGAGCCCCCCCAGACCCCCCCCCAACCAACCCTCAACACCCCCAAATCCTCTCCTGACACCCCAAAACCCCCCAAAATCCCCCCAGACCCCCCAAATCCCCCCCACCTCTCCCTGGCCCCCCCCCCCCCCCAAAAAAAACCCCCAAGGGGGGCACCCCCCAAACGAGGGAAACTGAGGCACGGGGGGGGGGGGGGTTGTCCCAAAAAAGTGCCCCCACCCCCACCTCCAAAGCTGCGCTGGCCCTTTAAGACCCAGGTGTGCTGGGCCCCCCAAAATTTGGGGTGAAAAAAACGGGGATTTGGGGGGGGCAAAATGTGCCCCCAGCTCTTCAGAGCTGCCCCCGAATTGGGGAGTGGGGGGGGCACCCCCTAATTTCAGCCAGGACCCCCCCCCAAATTCACCCCCCAAAGAGGATCAGACCCCCCCAATTGACCCCAAATGAGTCAGGATACCCCCAATTCACCCCAAAAGGGTCAGGACCCCCCCCCAATTGACCCCAAAGGGTCAGGACCCCCCCCCAAAATTCACCCAAAAGGGTCAGGACCCCCCCCCAATTCACCCCAAAGGGGTCAGGACCCCCCCCAAAATTCACCCCAAAGGAGTCAGGACCCCCCCCCCCAATTGACCCCAAAGGGGATCAGACCCCCCCCCCCAAATTCACCCCAAAGGGGTCAGGACCCCCCCCCCCAAATTCACCCCAAAGGAGTCAGGACCCCCCCTAATTCACCCTAAAGGGTTCAGGACCCCCCCCCCCAAATTGACCCCAAAGGGGATCAGACCCCCCCAATTCACCCCAAAGGGTTCAGGACCCCCCCCCCCCCAATTCACCCCAAAGGAGTCAGGACCCCCCCCTAATTCACCCTAAAGGGATCAGGACCCCCCCCAATTCACCCCAAAGGAGTCAGGACCCCCCCCAATTCACCCCAGAGGGGATCAGACCCCCCCAATTCACCCCAAAGGGGTCAGGACCCCCCCCCCAATTCACCCCAAAGGGGCCAGGACCCTCCCCCCAATTCACCCTAAAGGAGTCAGGACCCCCCCCCAAATTGACCCCAAAGGGGATCAGACCCCCCCAATTGACCCCAAAGGGGTCAGGACCCCCCCCCCAATTCACCCCAGAGGGATCAGGACCCCCCCAATTCACCCCCAAAGGCGTCAGGACCCCCCCCCAATTGACCCCAAAGGGGATCAGACCCCCCCAGTTCACCCCAGAAGGGTCAGGACCCCCTCCCCAGTTCACCCCAAAGGAGTCAGGACCCCCCCCAAAATTCACCCTAAAGGGTTCAGGACCCCCCCCCCCAAATTGACCCCAAAGGGGATCAGACCCCCCCAATTCACCCCAAAGGGTTCAGGACCCCCCCCCCCAATTCACCCCAAAGGAGTCAGGACCCCCCCAATTCACCCCAGAGGGATCAGACCCCCCCAATTCACCCCAAAGAGGATCAGACCCCCCAATTCACCCCAAAGGGGCCAGGACCTCCCCCAATTCACCCCAAAGGAGTCAGGACCCCCCCTAATTCACCCTAAGGGTTCAGGACCCCCCCCAAATTCACCCTAAAGGGATCAGGACCCCCCCAATTCACCCCAAAGGAGTCAGGACCCCCCCAATTCACCCAGAGGGGATCAGACCCCCCCAATTCACCCCAAAGGGGTCAGGACCCCCCCCAATTCACCCCAAAGGGGCCAGGACCCTCCCCCCAATTCACCCTAAAGGAGTCAGGACCCCCCCCCCAAAATTGACCCCAAAGGGGATCAGACCCCCCCAGTTCACCCCAGAAGGGTCAGGACCCCCTCCCCAGTTCACCCCAAAGGGGTCAGGACCCCCCAAATTCGCCCCAAAGGAGTCAGGACCCCCCCCCAAATTCACCCTAAAGGGTTCAGGACCCCCCCCCCCCAAATTGACCCCAAAGGGGATCAGACCCCCCCCCAAATTCACCCCAAAGGGGTCAGGACCCCCCCAATTCACCCCAGAGGGATCAGACCCCCCCCCAAATTCACTCCAAAGGCTTCAGGGCCCCCCCAATTCACGCCGTGGGGGGGGGTCAGGACCCCCCAATTGGCCTCACCCCAAATGACCCCCCCCCCAAATCCACCCCAGGGCCATCAGAACCCCCCCCCCATTTACTTCAGCTTCAACCCCCCCCCAAAATCCAAACACCCCAATTTGAACTGAAATTTGACCCCCCCTCCCCAAATTCACCTCAGACCCCCCCCAATTCACCTCAGCTTTCACCCCAAAACTGGACCCCCCCCCAATTTATCCCCCAATCCCAAACCCCCCCCATTTCACCTCAAATTTGACACACCCCCCCAAATTTTAATCACACCCCCCCCCCAATTCTCCTCGACCCCCTCCAGGTGAAACCCCCCCCCCCCCCCCAAATTTCACCTCAAACCCCACCCCCCCAGCCCAGACCCCCCCCGCTTCACCTCACTTTTAACCCCCCCACCCCAAAAACAGCACCAGACCCCCCCCAATTTCACCTCACGCTTGAGCCCCCCACCCCAATTTCACCTCAGCTCTGACCCCCCCCCCCCCAATTTCACCTCAGCCGCCCCCCCCCAACCCCAGACCCCCCCCAATTCCCCCTCAGGTTCCCCCCCCCCACCTCAAACCCCCTCACTCTACCCCAGACGCCCCCTCCCCAAAATCCCCCTCAGCTTTAAACCCCCCCCTCCCCAAATCCCCCTCAATCCCCCTGACATCCCCCCCCCCCCCCCAATAAGGCCGGACCCCCCCCCCCCGCCCCCCAATTTACCTCAGCTCTGCCCCTCCCCCACCCCCAGACCCCCCCATCTCCCCTCAGCTCCCACGACCCCCCCTCCCCCCACCCCTCAATTTCACCTCAGTTTCCCCCCTCACGCACCCCAACCCCCCCCCCAATTCCCCTCACCCCTGACCCCCCCCACCCCAAACCCCCCCCTTTTACCTCAGCCCCCCCCCTCATTTCACCTCTAACCCCCCTCCCCCACCCAACCCCCCCCCCCATTCCCCTCACGCCAAACCCCCCCCCCCCCCCCCCAAATTCCCCCTCACACCTTCAACCCCCCCCCCCCCCCCACCAGGACCCCTCATTCCCCCTCACCTCTCCCCCTCCCCACCGCGGACCCCCCCCCCCAATTCCGCTCAGCTGACACCCCCTCCCCACCCCCTCAGACCCCCCCCCCCTTTCACTTCTCCCCTCACACCTCCCCCCCCACCTCCTCTCTCTCCCTCAGGCCGCGGCCCGGCCGCGCTGTCCCCGCCGCTCCCCCGCGCGGTACCTGCGGCGCTGCCGGTGCCGCTGTGTCCGCGGGGTACCGGGAGGCTCCCGGCTGGTGCCGGGTGCGGGAGGGTCCCGGGGGTCCCGGGGGGTCCCGGCCCGGCCCCGGCGCTGCGGCGGCTCCGCGGCTCCGGCCTCGCTCAAACAAAGGACCCGAGAGCCGCGCGCCCCGCCCGCCCCGGACACGCCCCCGGCCACGCCCACCGGAGGGGGAGGCCACGCCCCCCCGCCCTTGGCCACGCCACCCGGAGGGGGGGGGGGGAAGCGCCGCCTTCTGATACGCCCACGGCGAGGCGAGGCCACGCCCACCAGAGGGGGGGGTTTTGGCCACGCCCCTCGCAGAGCGCGGGGAGGTCCCGCCGGGGGTGCCCATATATGGACAGGCACGCCCACCAGCTCGGGCCACGCCCCCCTCCCCGCGCGTGCGTGAGGGCACGCCCCCCCCTGCTCCCCCCCCCCCGAGAGGCGCACGCCCCCCCCCCCCCCCCGGCGGCGGCGGTGGATGGGAGGGACTGGGAGGGACTGGGAGGGACTAGGAGGGACGGGGGTGGGATGGAAGGCACTGGGGCGGTGCTGGGATGGACTGGGAGGGACTGGGAGGGACTGGGATGGACTGGGAGGGTCGGGGGTGGGATGGGAAGGCACTGGGGCGGTACTGCGGTGGGCTGGGATGGACTGGGATGGACTGGGATGGACTGGGCAGACTGAGATGTGATGGAAGGTGGCTGGGCGGACTGTCATAGGACTGGAAGTGGACTGGGATAGACTGGGACAGCACTGGGAGGGACGGGGGTGGGATGGGAAGGCACTGGGGCGGTACTGGGACAGCACTGGGGTGGGCTGGGAGGGACTGGGAGAGACTGGGAAGGACGGGGATGGGATGGGAAGGCGCTGGGGGCAGTACTGGGATGGACTGGGAGGGACTGGGAGGGACTGGGATGGGATGGGAAGGCACTGGGGCGGGTGCTGGGATGGACTGGGAGGGACTGGGAGGGACTGGGATGGGATGGGAAGGCACTGGGAGCGGACTGGGACAGCACTGGGATGGACGGGGATGGACTGGGATGGGATGGGAAGGCACTGGGGCGGTACTGGGGCGGTACTGGGGTGGACTGGGAGAGACTGGGAGGGACTGGGGTGGGACTGGCAGGGTCGGGGGTGGGATGGGAAGGCACTGGGCGGTGCTGGGATGGACTGGGAGGGACTGGGAGGGACGGGGGTGGGATGGGAAGGCACTGGGGCGGTACTGGAGTGGGCTGGGATGGACTGGGATGTACTGGGAGGGTCGGGGGTGGGATGGGAAGGCACTGGGGCGGTACTGGGATGGACTGGGATGGACTGGGGCAGACTGAGATGTGATGAAGGTGGCTGGGGCGGACTGTCATAGGACTGGAAGTGGACTGGGATAGACTGGGACAGCACTGGGAGGGACGGGGGTGGGATGGGAAGGCACTGGGGCGGTACTGGGACAGCACTGGGGTGGGCTGGGAGGGACTGGGAGAGACTGGGAGGGACGGGGATGGGATGGGAAGGCGCTGGGGCAGTACTGGGATGGACTGGGAGGGACTGGGAGGGACTGGGATGGGATGGGAAGGCACTGGGGCGGTGCTGGGATGGACTGGGAGGGACTGGGAGGTACTGGGATGGGATGGGAAGGCACTGGGAGCGGACTGGGACAGCACTGGGATGGACGGGATGGACTGGGATGGGATGGGAAGGCACTGGGGCGGTACTGGGGTGGACTGGGAGGGACTGGGAGGGACTGGAAGGGACTGGGGTGGGACTGGCAGGGTCGGGGGTGGGATGGGAAGGCACTGGGGCGGTGCTGGGATGGACTGGGAGGGACTGGGAGGGACTGGGATGGGATGGGAAGGCACTGGGGCGGTACTGGAGTGGGCTGGGATGGACTGGGATGGACTGGGAGGGGTCGGGGGTGGGATGGGAAGGCACTGGGGCGGTACTGGGGGCACTGGGGTGGACTGGGAGGGACTGGGATGGGATGGGAAGGCACTGGGGCGGTACTGGGGTGGACTGGAGGGACTGGGATGGGATGGGAAGGCACTGGGGCGGTACTGGGGTGGACTGGGAGGGACTGGGATGGGATGGGAAGGCACTGGGGCGGTACTGGGGTGGACTGGGAGGGACTGGGAGGGACTGGGATGGGATGGGAAGGCACTGGGTGGTACTGGGGTGGACTGGGAGGGACTGGGAGGGTCGGGGGTGGGATGGGAAGGCACTGGGGCGGTACTGGGGTGGATTGGGAGGGACTGGGATGGGATGGGAAGGCACTGGGGAGGTACTGGGGTGGGCTAGGATGGATTGGGAGGGACTGGGATGGGATGGGAAGGCACTGGGGCGGTACTGGGGTGGACTGGGATGGACTGGGAGGGACGGGGGTGGGATGGGAAGCCACTGGGGGCGGGTACTGGAGTGGGCACTGGGGTGGGCTGGGATGGACTGGAAGGGACTGGGAGGGACTGGGAGGGACTGGGGCAGACTGAGATGTGATGGGAGGTGACTGGGGCAGACTGTCATAGGACTGGAAGTGGACTGGGATGGACTGGGAGGGACTGGGGTGGGGTGAGAAGGCACTGGGCGGTACTGGGGGGCACTGGATGGACTGGGATGGACTGGGAGGGACGGGGGGGGGATGGGAGGCGACTGGGCGGACTGTTATAGGACCGGAAGTGGACTGGGATGGACTGGGGCAGCACTGGGATGGACTGGGACAGCACTGGGATGGACTGGAGGGACTGGGGTGGGCTGGGATGGACTGGGAGGGACTGGAGGGACTGGGATGGACTGGGGCAGCACTGGATGGACTGGGACAGCACTGGGATGGACTGGGATGGACTGGAGGGACTGGGAGGGACTGGGCAGATTGAGATGTGATGAGAGACTGTCATAGGACTGGGATGGACTGGAAGGCACTGGGATGGACTGGGAGGGACTGGGGCGGTACTGGGAGGGACTGGGATGGACTGGGAGGGACTAGGGCAGACTGTTATAGGACTGGGATGGACTGGGAGGCACTGGGATGGACTGGGAAGGACTGGGAGGGACTGGAGGGACTGGGAGGCACTGGGATGGACTGGGAAGGACTGGGAGGGACTGGGGTGGGATGGGAGGTGACTGGGACGGACTGTTATAGGACTGGGATGGACTGGGACAGCACTGGGATGGACTGGAGGGACTGGGCGGGCTGGGAAGGCACTGGGGCGGTACTGGGGGACACTGGGATGGACGGAGATGGGATGGGAGGCGACTGGGGCAGACTGTTATAGCACTGGGATGGACTGGGAGGGACTGGGTGGGCTGGGATGGACTGGGGTGGGATGGGAGGTGACTGGGACGGACTGTTATAGGACTGGAAGCGGACTGGGAGGCACTGGGATGGACTGGAGGACTGGGACTGGGTGGGATGGGAGGTGACTGGGGCGCACTGTTATAGGACTGGGATGGACTGGGACGGCACTGGATGGACTGGGAGGGACTGGGAGGGACTGGGGTGGGATGGAGGCGACTGGGGCGCACTGTTATAGGACTGGAAGCGGACTGGGATGGACTGGGGCAGCACTGGGATGGACTGGGATGGACTGGGAGGGACTGGGAGGGACTGGGAGCTGGAAGCACTGGGACCAGTATAGAATCACACTGGAAGGTACTGGGACCAGTACAGGGCAGCACTGGGACTGGGAGGCACTGGGACCAGTATAACCCAGTATGGGACCAGTACAGGGCAGCACTGGGACTGGGAGGCACTGGGACCAGTATAACCCAGTATGGGACCAGTATAACCCAGTACTGGGACCAGTATAACCCAGTATGGGACCAGTACAGGGCGGCACTGGCACTGGGAGGCACTGGGACCAGTATAACCCAGTACTGGGACCAGTATAACCAGTATGGGACCAGTATAACCCAGTACTGGGACCAGTATAAGCAGTACTGGGACCAGTATAATCCACTATGGGACCAGTACAGGCTGGCACTGGACAGACTAGGACCAGTATAACCCAGTATAGGACCAGTATAAGCCAGTATGGGACCAGTACAGGGCGGCACTGGGACTGGGAGGCACTGGGACCAGTAGAACCCAGTATGGGATCAGTATAACCCAGTACGTGACCAGTACAGGGCGGCACTGGAGCACTGGGACCAGTAGAACGCAGTACGGGACCAGTAGAACCCAGTATGGGACCAGTACATGGCGGCACTGGGACTGGGAGGCACTGGACCAGTATAACCCAGTATGGGACCAGTAGAACCCAGTATGGGACCAGTATAACCCAGTACGGGGCCAGTAGAACCCAGTATAGGACCAGTAGAACCCAGTATGGGACCAGTAGAACCCTGTACTGGGACCAGTATAAGCCAATATGGGACCAGTATAAGCCAGTATGGGACCAGTACAAAGTGACACTGGGACTGGGACAGACTGGGACCAGTATAACCCAGTACGGGACCAGTATAACCCAGTACGGGACCAGTACAGGGCGGCACTGGGACTGGGAGGCACTGGGACCAGTATAACCCAGTATGGAACCAGTATAACCCACTACGGGACCAGTATAAGCCAGTACTGGGACCAGTAGAACCCAATACTGGGACCAGTGTAACCCAGTATGAGACCAGTATAACCCAGTACTGGGACCAGTGTAACCCAGTATGGGACCAGTAGAACCCAGTACTGGGACAAGTGTAACGCAGTACTGGGACCAGTAGAACCCAGTATGGGACCAGTAGAACCCAGTACTGGGACCAGTGTAACCCAGTACGGGACCAGTGTAACCCAGTACGGGACCAGTGTAACCCAGTATGGGACCAGTAGAACCCAGTACTGGACCAGTGTAACCCAGTATGAGACCAGTAGAACCCTGTACTGGGACCAGTGTAACCCAGTACGGCACCAGTAGAACCCTGTACGGGACCAGTAGAACCCAGTATGGGACCAGTATAACCCCGTACGGCACCAGTAGAACCCAGTACGGACCAGTAGAACCCAGTATGGACCAGTAGACCCAGTACGGGACCAGTGTAACCCAGTATGGGACCAATATAACCCAGTATGGGACCAGTAGAACCCAGTACTGGGACAAGTGTAACGCAGTACTGGGACCAGTAGAACCCAGTACGGACCAGTAGAACCCAGTACTGGGACCAGTAGAACCCAGTACTGGGACAAGTGTAACGCAGTACTGGGACCAGTAGAACCCAGTACTGGGACCAGTAGAACCCAGTACGGCACCAGTAGAACCCAGTACAGCACCAGTAGAACCCAGTACGGGACCAATATAACCCAGTATGGGACCAGTAGAACCCAGTACTGGACAAGTGTAACGCAGTACTGGGACCAGTAGAACCCAGTACGGCACCAGTAGAACCCAGTACGGCACCAGTAGAACCCAGTACTGGGACCAGTAGAACCCAGTACGGCACCAGTAGAACCCAGTACGGCACCAGTAGAACCCAGTACTGGGACCAGTAGAACCCAGTATGAGACCAGTAGAAACCCAGTACGGGACCAGTGTAACCCAGTATGGGACCAGTAGAACCCAATACCGGGACAAGTGTAACGCAGTACTGGGACCAGTGTAACCCAGTATGGGACCAGTAGAACCCAGTACGGGACTAGTAGAACCCAGTATGGGACCAGTATAGCCCAGTATGGGACCAATATAACCCAGTATGGGACCCATAGAAACCCAGTATGGGACCAGCAGAACCCAGTATGGGACCAGTAGAACCCAGTACGGGACCAGTACAGGGCTCGCGGCACTAGGACTGGGAGGCACTGGGACCAGTATAACCCTGTACTGGACCAGTATAACCAGTACGGGACCAGTATAACCCAGTACGGGACCAGTGTAACCCAGTATGGGACCAGTATAGCCCTAGTACTGGGACCAGTGTAACCCCAGTATGAGACCAGTATAACCCAGTACTGGGACCAGTGTAACCCAGTATGGGACCAGTAGAACCCAGTACTGGGACAAGTGTAACGCGAGTACTGGGACCAGTAGAACCCAGTACGGGACCAGTATAACCCAGTACGGGACCAGTATAACCCAGTACTGGGACCAGTATAACCCAGTACGGGACCAGTAGAACCCAGTATGGGACCAGTAGAACCAGTACTGGGACCAGTGTAACCCAGTATGAGACCAGTAGAACCCTGTACTGGGACCAGTGTAACCCAGTACGGCACCAGTAGAACCCAGTAGGACCAGTAGAACCCAGTATGGGACCAGTAGAACCCAGTACGGGACCAGTAGAACCCAGTATGGGACCAGTAGAACCCAGTACGGCACCAGTAGAACCCAGTACGGGACCAATATAACCCAGTATGGGACCAGTAGAACCCAGTACTGGGACAAGTGTAACGCAGTACTGGGACCAGTAGAACCCAGTACGGCACCAGTAGAACCCAGTACGGCACCAGTAGAACCCAGTACTGGGACCAGTAGAACCCAGTACGGCACCAGTAGAACCCAGTACGGCACCAGTAGAACCCAGTACTGGGACCAGTAGAACCCAGTACGGCACCAGTAGAACCCAGTACGGCACCAGTAGAACCCAGTACTGGGACCAGTAGAACCCAGTATCGGCACCAGTAGAACCCAGTACGGCACCAGTAGAACCCAGTACTGGGACCAGTAGAACCCAGTACGGCACCAGTAGAACCCAGTACGGCACCAGTAGAACCCAGTACGGCACCAGTACAGTCCGGCCCTGGCACTGCGAGACACCGGAACCAGCAGGGGGCGCCCCTGCCACGCCGAGGGGCGGGGCCACCCTGGGGCCCCCCCGCGCTCCAGCCAATGGCAGAGCCCCGCTCCCACCGCCAGCCAATCGGAGCGCGGCAGCTCCTCCAAGCCCCGCCCCGCGCTCCCCCCTCCCCTCGGGCAGCGCGCGGGGCCGCACGTGCCCAGAGGGGGGCGTGGCCTCGCCGCTCCTGGCCCCGCCCCCTCGCCCTGGCCCCGCCCCCTCGCCCTGGCCCCGCCCCCCGAGCCGCCGCCGGGTGGGGGAGGGGCGGGGGGGGGCGGGTTTTACCCGGTGTCCCCGCGTGCCCCGGGGGGGGGGAGGGGCCCTCGGGAATTTGGGGGTTTTGTGAGGAAATTTGGGTTTTAGAGGAAATTTGGGGGGTTTGTGAGGAAATTTGGGGTTTTTATGGGAAATATTGGGGGTTTGGGGAGGGAATTTGGGGGTTTTGGGAGGGTATTTGGGGGGTTTGTGAGGAAATGTGGGGGTTTGAGTGAGGAAATTTGGGGTTTCTGAGGAATTTTCGGGGTTTTTGTGAGGAAATTTGGGGTTTGAGTGAGGAAATTTTGGGGGTTTTGTGAGGAAATTTGGGTTTGAATGAGGAAATTTGGGGGTTTTGTGAGGGAATTTGGGTTTTTGTGAAGAAATTTGGGGTCTGAGTGAGGAAATTTGGGGGTTTTTGAGGAATTTTCGGGGTTTTTTAGAGGAAATTTGGGGTTGGAATGAGGAAATTTGGGGTTTCTGTGAGGAAATTCGGGGTTTTGTGAGGAAATTTGGGGGTTGAATGAGGAAATTTGGGGGGTTATGGGGAAATTTGGGGGTTTTTGGGGAAATTTGGGGTTTGAGTGAGGGAATTCAGGATTTTTTGAGGAAATTTGGGGTTTCTGTGAGGAAATTTGGAGTTTTGTGAGGAAATTTGGGGTTTGAATGAGGAAATTTGGGGGTTTTGGAGGAAATTTGGGGGGGGTTTTGAGGAATTTTCGGGGTTTTTAGAGGAAATTTGGGGTTTTTGTGAGGAAATTTGGGGTTTGAATGAGGAAATTTGGGGGTTTGGGGAGGGAATTTGGGGGGTTTGTGAGGAAATTTGGGGGTTTGTGAGGAAATTTGGGGGTTTGAGTGAGGAAATTTGGGGGGTTTGTGAGGAAATTTGGGGTTTGAGTGAGAAATTTGGGGTTTCTGTGAGGAAATTCGGGGTTTTGTGAGGAAATTTGGGTTTGAATGAGGAAAATTGGGGTTTTTAAAGGAAATTTGGGGTTTTGTGAGGAAATTGGGGTTTTGTGAGGAAATTTGGGGTTTTGTGAGGAAATTTGGGGTTTTAGAGGAAATTTGGGGTTTGAGTGAGGAAATGTGGGGGTTTGTGAGGAAATTTGAGGGTTTCGTGAGGAAATTTGGGGGTTTCGTGAGGGAATTTGGGGGTTTTGGGAGGGAATTTGGGGGTTTTGTGAGGGAATTTGGGGGTTTGAGTGGGGAAATTTGGGGATTTGAGTGGGGAAATTTGGGATTTTTGTGAGGGAATTTGGGGTTTTTGTGAGGAAATTTGGGGCGTTTAGAGAAAATTTGGGGGTTGAGTGGGGAAATTTGGGGTTTTTGTGAAGAAATTTGGGGTTTGAGTGAGGAAATTTGGGGGTTTTGAGGAATTTTCGGGGTTTTTAGAGGAAATTTGGGGTTTCTGTGAGGAAATTTGGAGTTTTGTGAGGAAATTATTGGTTTTGTGAGGAAATTTGGGGTTTTTGTGAAGAAATTTGGGGTTTCTGTGAGGAAATTTGGGGGTTGAATGAGGAAATTTGGGGGTTTTAGAGGAAATTTGGGGGGTTTTTGGGGAAAATTTGGGGTTTGAGTGAGGAAATTTGGGGGTTTTAGAGGAAATTTGGGGGGTTTTAGAGGAAATTTGGGGTTTGAGTGAGGAAATTTGGGGGTTGAATGAGGAATTTGGGGGTTTTGGGAGGGAATTTGGGGGTTTTGTGAGGAAATTTGGGGTTTGAGTGAGGAATTTTGGGTTTTGTGAGGAATTTGGGGGTTTTGTGAGGAAATTTGGGTGTTTTTAGAGGAAATTTGGGGTTTGAGTGAGGAAATTTGGGTTTTGTGAGGAAATTCGGGGTTTTGGGAGGAAATTTGGGGGTTGAATGAGGAAATTTGGGGGTTTATGGGGAAATTTGGGGGTTTTTGGGGAAATTTGGGGTTCGAGTGAGGGAATTCGGGATTTTTTGAGGAAATTTGGGGTTTGAGTGAGGAGATTTGGAGTTTTGTGAGGAAATTTGGGGTTTGAATGAGGAAATTTGGGGGTTTTGGGAGGGAATTTGGGGTTTTATGGGGAAATTTGGGGGTTTTGTGAAGAAATTTGGGGTTTGAGTGAGGAAATTTGGGGTTTTTGCGGAATTTTCAGGGTTTTTAGAGGAAATTTGGGGGTTGAATGAGGAAATTTGGGGTTTATGGGAAATTTGGGGGTTTTTGGGGAAATTTGGGGTTCGAGTGAGGGAATTCGGGATTTTTTGAGGAATTTGGGGTTTTTGTGAGGAAATTTGGAGTTTTGTGAGGAAATTTGGGGTTTGAATGAGGAAATTTGGGGGGGTTGTGAGGAAATTTGGGGGGTGTGAGGAAATTTGGGGTTTGAGTGAGGAAATTTGGGGTTTGAGTGAGGAAATTTGGGGGTTTTAGAGGAAATTTGGGGGGTTTGTGAGGAAATTTGGGGTTTGAGTGAGGAAATTTGGGGGTTTTGGAGAAATTTGGGGGTTTTGGGAGGGAATTTGGGGGTTTTGTGAGAAATTTGGGGTTGAGTGAGGAAATTTGGGGTTTGAATGAGGAAATTTGGGGGTTTTGTGAGGAAATTTGGGGTTTTTAGAGGAAATTTGGGGTTTGAGTGAGGAAATTTGGGGTTTTGTGAGGAAATTCGGGTTTTGGGAGGAAATTTGGGGGTTGAATGAGGAAATTTGGGGGTTTATGGGGAAATTTGGGGGTTTTGGGGAAATTTGGGGTTCGAGTGAGGGAATTCGGGATTTTTTGAGGAAATTTGGGGTTTGAGTGAGGAAATTTGGAGTTTTGTGAGGAAATTTGGGGTTTGAATGAGGAAATTTGGGGGTTTTGGGAGGGAATTTGGGGGGTTTATGGGGAAATCTGGGGTTTTTGTGAAGAAATTTGGGGTTTGAGTGAGGAAATTTGGGGGTTTTTGAGGAATTTTCAGGGTTTTAGAGGAAATTTGGGGGTTGAATGAGGAAATTTGGGGTTTCTGTGAGGAAATTCGGGTTTTGGGAGGAATTGGGGGTTGAATGAGGAAATTTGGGGGTTTTTGAGGAAATTTGGGGGTTGAGTGGGGAAATTTGGGTTTTTGTGAAGAAATTTGGGGTTTGAGTGAGGAAATTTGGGGTTTGAGTGAGGAAATTTGGGGTTTTGTGAGGAAATTTGGAGTTTTGTGAGGAAATTGGGGTTTGAATGAGGAAATTTGGGGGTTTTAGAGGAAATTTGGGGCGTGTGAGGAAATTTGGGGTTTTGAGTGAGGAAATTTGGGGTTTTTGTGAGGAAATTTGGGGTTTGAATGAGGAAATTTGGGGGTTTTGGGAGGGAATTTGGGTTTGAGTGAGGAAATTTGGGGGTTTTTGAGGAATTTTCGGGTTTTTAGAGAAATTTGGGGTTGGAATGTGAAATTTGGGGTTTCTGTGAGGAAATTTCGGGGTTTTGTGAGGAAATTTGGGGTTGAATGAGGAAATTTGGGGGGTTATGGGGAAATTTGGGGGTTTTTGGGGAAATTTGGGGTTTGAGTGAGGGAATTTGGGATTTTTAGAGGAAATTTGGGGTTTGAGTGAGGAAATTTGGGGTTTCTGTGAGGAAATTTGGGATTTTTAAAGGAAATTTGGGGTTTCTGTGAGGAAATTTGGGGGTTTTGTGAGGAAATTTGGGGTTTGAGTGAGGAAATTTGGGGTTTTTAGAGGAAATTTGGGTTTGAATGAGGAAATTTGGGGTTTGAGTGAGGAAATTTGGGGTTTTTAGAGGAAATTTGGGGTTTGAATGAGGAAATTTGGGGTTTGAGTGATGAAATTTGGGGTTTTTATGGGGAAATTTGGGGTTTCTGTGAGGAAATTTGGGGGGTTTAATGGGGAAATTCGGGGTTTTTAAAGGAAATTTGGGGGTTTTGTGAGGAAATTTGGGGTTTTATGGGGAAATTTGGGGGGGTTGTGAGGAAGTTTGGGGTTTTACTGAGGAAATTTGGGGTTTCTGTGAGGAAATTTGGGGTTTCTGTGAGGAAATTTGGGATTTTAGAGGAAATTCGGGGGTTTTGCTCGAGGGTCACGTGACCCTTTGCACGAGGACACCCCCCACCCCCGGGGGGGGCGGAGTCACGAGGTCACGTGGCCCCCGCGTGCGCGCTCCCCCGCCCACGTGACCACCTCAGCAACAGCGGCCGAGCCGCGCTCCGATTGGCCGGCGCCTCCGTGACGTCACTGCAGGGCGCGCCGGCCCGTTGCCACGGCAACAGCGGGAGCTGGGGGGGGGGGAGGTGGAGGCCTTGGAAAGGGGGATTTGGACCCAAAAAAAATGACCAAAAAGGCCCAAAATGGGGGCTGGGCACGGCAAAGGGAGCTTCGACTCTAAAATCAGAATTTGACCCTAAAAATGACGATTTCCGACCTAAAAATGAGGGGTTTGGTCCTAAAACAGGGAGTTTGGCCTTAAAATTGAGGGCTTGCCTCCCAAAAAGGAGGGGTTTGGTCCTAAAACCGGCGGGTCGCGCCTAAAAATGGTGTTTGACCTTAAAAATGAGGTTTTTTACCCCCAAAAGAGCAGGAATGGGCATTAAAATGAGCATTTCCGAGCTCAAAAGGAGCTTTTGCCCAAAAACGAGGGGTTTGTGCTAAAAATGGGGGCTAAAAATGAGTCTTTTTAACTTTAAGAGAAGGATTGGACCATAAACTTGAGCCTTTGGACCCAAAAGTGAGGTGTTTGGCCCTAAAAAGGGGCTTTAGCACCAAAAACGGGGTCTGAAATACTAAAAATTAATTTTTTTTTACCCAAAATGAGGTTTCAACCCTCAAAACGAAGCTTTGGTCCTAAACCGGTGGCTTTTGGCCCTAAAATTCAGGCTTGAACCCTAAAACTGCGCGTTCTTACCCAAACATGGGGGGAAATGAAGCCTAAAAAATGCGGGTTTGGACCCAAAATTGGAATTTGGGTCATACGAGCGAAGAGTTGAGGCTGCAAAACGGCCTCAAAAATGACATTTCAGGCCCCGAAATTCCGAGTTTTCTGGCCCAAAAGAGGGATTTCAACCCCCAAACTGGAGGTTTGCTCATAAAAAGGGGGGTTCAGGCCTCCAAAAGAAGGGAAAACGCAGCTTCGGAGCTGAAATTAAAGTTTTTAACCCAGAAATGTGGGTTTGGAAGCCAAAACGAGGCTTTTGAACGCGAAAAACGCAGGTTTTGGTTCAAAAATGGAGATTTTTGGAGCCCTAGAATTGAACCTTTGGCGGATAAAAATTAAACTCGGAGCTTCGAACGCGTTTCAGGTGCAGGAATTGCGGATTTCCCCCCAAAATGGGGATTTAACTTTCTCGAAGGAAGGCTCGGGGTGTCCGAAAAGAGGCATCGGGCGCTAAAAATGACTTTTTTCCCCCAAAAAATGAGGATTCGGGACCCTAAAATCGACGATTTGGGTTCAAGATCGGGGCTCGAGCCTCAGGAATTCGGCCCCCAAAACCAAGGGGTTTCACCCCAAAATCAGGAGGCCGGGAAGGGGAAATTCCAGCTTTTGGGGGAAAACTCGAGGATTTTGGGACTTCAAAGGGGGGGGGGGGGGGGGGGGTGACACGAGTGACACCTGACACGTGACCCCGCCCCCCACCTCCAGCCCCTCCCCCACTTCGGGAAGGGAGGGGAGAAGCCGCAGCCAGCAGGGGGGCGCCACACCCCGGTCTCCATGGCAACGCCCCGCCCCCGCGGTCCGCCTTGAGCCCACCAGGGGGCGCCAAACAAGCCCCGCCCACTCCGCGTTTGATTGACAGGAAGGGGGCGGAGCCAACTGCACAAAACTGTCTAATCAGCAGCGGGAGCGCGCGCAGGCCCCGCCCACCCCCCCCGCGGCGTCACACAGGAAGTCCCGCCTCCCCGTCGCCGTGACGTCACTTCCGGCCCATCAGGACGGCGGCGGCCATGTTGCTGTGGGGGGGGAAAAGCCCCGCCCCCTTTGCCTTTCGGGGGGGGCGTGGCCAAAGAGCTTCCCCACCCCCCGAGGTAGGCGGGGCTTATCCGTGGCCAATGGGAGAGCAGCATTTCCAAGCCCCGCCCCTTTTCCCAGGGGTGATGCCTCAAAGCCGGTGAAGCTCCGCCTCCCCGGTGTGAAACCACGCCCATTCCGGAGGCCACGCCCACCACGCCGAACCACGTGGGTCAGGCCACGCCCCTTGGTGGGCCCCACCCATCCAGGCCACGCCTCCCTGCCAAGCCACGCCCCCTGCTGAGGCCCCGCCCACCGGACCCGGCTTTCTCCCCGTCCCCCCTGCGGGTTCATTTTGGGGCAAATTCCTCCCTTTTTTGGGCTCCTCCACCCGCTTCCCGCCGAGGGGGCGGGGTTTCAGGGCGGGGCGTGTCCCTCTGGGTTTTTTGGGGGGGGGTTCTCCCCTTTTTTTGGGGTCCCGCCCCTCTCCCCTCCCCACCATCCTCATACCTTGTAGTAGGCGGGGGGAGGGGCGGCGGGGGGGAGGGGCAGCTCGCGCAGGGGGTGGGCGGGGCCGTGGGGGCCGTGGGGGCGGGGCCGGGCCCCCCCCCGCCCCTCCCCCACCCCGCGGTGGTTTTGGGGGGTCTCCGGGGGCGCCGCCGCCACCGCCACAGGGCCCCCCCCGCCCCCCAGCAGCGCCAGCAGCGCCGCCCCTCCCCCCGCGCCCCCCAGCACCGCCCCCCCCCGCGCGGGGGGCGGGCCCGGCCCGGGCGGGCTCGTCTGATTGGCTGAGTCTGGGTGGGGGAGGGGGGGGGGTCAGGGGGGAGGCTCAGGTGGGCAAAGCCCCCCCCCCCCCGCCCCTCCTCCCACCTTTACCTGTCCGTCCTGGTCCAGCGGCGCGCTCCGCGCCGGGGCCTGGGGGTGGGGGGAGGGGGAGGGTGAGGGGTGGGGGAGGGGCGGGGTGGGGGCGGGGTGGGGGAGGGGAGGGGGTCACTCACGCTGTCCCACGCGCAGGGTGACCCTCATGGCCCGGGTCAGGCAGGCCCCGCCCTGGCGATTCTCCAGCCCCTCGGGGGTCCCGTCCGAGGTGGCTGCGGGGGGGGGGGGGGGGGGGGGGGACGGCGTGACGTCACTGGTGACGTCATCGCCCGCCCCGTGACATCACCGCCTCGCCGTGTCACGCGCTGGTGACGTCACGGTGACGTCACTCCCAT
>NW_025963269.1:0-32422 GCF_020740725.1 Corvus hawaiiensis
TTACCACCCCCGGGAGGACCCGGGGCCCCTTCACTGCCCCTGCGGGGGGGGGGGGGCAGGAGCCAAAAAACCACCAAAACCCACCAAAATCATCAAAAAGCACCCAAAAAACCACCAAAAAACCACCAAAACCCACCAAAATCACCAAAAAACACCAAAAAACCCAGCAAAACCACCCAAAAAAGACTGAAAAACCACCAAAAAGCACGAAAAAACCCCACCAAAACCCAGAAAAGGCAGCAAAAAAACCCCAAACCAGCAAAACCAGCAAAACCCAGCAGAAAGCCGGCAAAAAACCAGCAAAAACCACTAAAAGACAGCAAAAAACCACCAGAAAACCACAAAAACCACCGAAACCCACCCAAAACCACCAAAACCCATCAAAAACCAGCAAAAAACCCACCAAAATCCAGCAAAACCACTAAAAAACAGCAAAAAACCAAAAAAAAAACCCCATCAACCACCCAAAACACCAAAACTACACCAAAACCCAGCAAAAACCAGCAAAAAACCCCCCACCAAACCCCACCAAAAACACACACACAAAAAAAGCAAATAAACACCAAAAAACCACCAGAAATCATCAAGACCCACCCAAAACCCACCCAAACCCCACCAAAACCCCCCAAAACTGCACTAAAACCTGCTAAAAACACTTCAAAACCTCCAAAACCCACCAAAAACAGCCAAAAAAACCCAAGAAGTCCCAAAACCCAGCAGCAAAAAAACCACCAAAACCCAGCAAAAACACAAAAAACCCCCACCAAAACCCCTCCTAAAAGCCCCCCAAAACCACCAAAAGCCCCCCAAAAAACCCTCAAAAACACCAAAAAACACCTAAAGCCACCAAAACCCACCAAAAAAACCCCAAAACACCGCCAAAACCCACCAAGAAACATTAAAAATGACCAAAATCCACCAAAACAACACCAAAACCTATAAAAATGCCCCCAAACCCACCAAATACCACCTAAAAACCGCTAAAAATGCCCCCAAAACCACCAAAACCCACCAAGAAACACCAAAAAATGTCCCAAAACCTGCTTAAAAACACCTAAATCCCACCAAAATCCAGCAAAAACCACCCAAAAAATCCCCAAACCCACCATAAACCAGCAAAAAACAGCAAAAAAACACAAAAAAGTCCCAAACCCACCAAAAAACAGCAAAAAATCCCCAAACCCACCAAAAATCAGCAAAAAAACCCACCAATCCCACCAAAAAAACCCCAAACCACCAACAAACAGCAAAAAAACCCACCAAAGCCTCCAAAAAACCACCAAAACCACCAAAAAACACCATAACCACCAAAAACCACTAAAAACCCCACCAAAACTCACCAAAAAAATCAGAAAACCCCAAAACCCTCGTAAATCACCAGGAAAACACCAAAAGCCACCCAAAATCACCTAAAGCTGCCAAACCACCAAAATTCACCAAAAACTTCAAAAAAATCACAAAAAACCCCCCAAAGCACCAAAAATCATCAAAACCCACCAAAACCACAAAAAACCAGCAAAAAATCACCAAAAACAACACCAAAACCTGCTAAAAAGACCAAAAAAAACTCCAAACCCCACGAAAACAATACTAAAAACTGCTTAAAACACCTAAACCCACCAAAACCACCTAAAAACCATTACAAAGCCACCAAAAACCACCAAAATTCGCTAAAAACCCCAAAAACCACCAAGAAACCCCCAGAAAACACCAAAATCACCAAAACCGACTAAAACCACCAAAATCCACCAAAAGAACGCTCTAAAACCTGATAAAAACACCAAAAACCACCAAAATCCACTAAAACAACACCAAAAACCGCTAAAAACACCTAAAACCCACCCAAAACCACCGAAAACCACTAAAAAGACCCTGAAAGCCACCAAAAACCACCAAAACTCGCCCAAAACCCCCAAAAAACACCAAGAAACCACCAAGAAACCACCAAAACCCGCCAAAAATCACCAAAAGCCACCATAAAACACAAAAATCCACCAAAACAACACCAAAAGCCACTAAAAATGCCTAAAACCCGCCAAAAAACCACCGAAAACCACTAAAAGACCCCCAAAGCACAAAACCCCCCAAAACTCGCTAAAAACCAAAAAACCACCAAGAAACCACCAAGAAAACACCAAAAATCAGCAAAAACCTGCCAAAACCACCAAAATCTCACCAAAACAACACCAAAAACCCGCTAAAAATGCCTAAAACCCAGCAAAAACCACCGAAAACCACTAAAAGACCCCAAAACCCACCAGAAAACACCAAAAGTTGCCCAAAAAACCCTGAAACCCCCAAAAAACCACCAGAAAAGACCAAAAGTCGCTAAAAAATCCCCAAAAATCACCAAAAACCCTGAAAACACAAAAAAAAGCCCCAAATCTCCCCAAAATCGGGGACTTTCCCAAAAATCTGGAGGTTTGATATCAAGGCGAGCCCCTCCCCCCCGCCCCGATTGGTCCCAAAAATTGCCAAAATCACCCCAAAATTTGGGGGGGGAGGGTGGTGAACACAGCGGGGGGGCAGCTGGGGGAGGGACTGGGGTGATTCAAGATGGCGGCGGAGCAAGATGGGTGCCGGGGGGGAGGCGAGAAGGTGGTGGAAGGGATGGGGGAGGAGGAGGAGGGGCCAAGATGGCTGACAAGATGGCCACCAGGGATTAAAAATTGGCCCCCAAGATGGCCACCAGGGTTTAAAAATGGCCACCAAGATGGCCAGGGTTTAAAGATGGCCGACAAGATGGCGGCTGGGTGGGTTCTTCTATGGGCACTGGGATCCAAGATGGCCGCCGGGTGTTGGTAGGGGCAGGGGGATTCAAGATGGCTGCCGAGGGTCAAAGATGGCCACTGAGGGGAGCAAAGACGGCCACCAAAATGGTCACCGAGGGATTAAAGATGGCCACCAAGATGGCTGCCAGGGTTTAAAGATGGCCGCCAAGGATGGCCACTAGGGATTAAAGATGGCCACCAAGACGGCCAGTGCAGGATTAAAGATGGGCTGCCAAGTTGGGCCACAGAGGGATTGAAGATGGCCACCAAGATGGCCGCTGAGGGGACTAAAGATGGCCACCAAGATGGCTGCCAGGGTTTAAAGAAGGCCACCAAAATGGTCACCGAAGGGATTAAAGATGGCCACCAAGATGGCCAGCAGGGTTTAAAGATGCGGCCACCAAGACGGCTGCTGAGGGATTAAAGATGGCCACCAAAATGGCCGCTGAGGGATTAAAGATGGCCACCAAGTGGACGGCAGGGATTAAAGATGGCCACCAAAATGGCCACCAGGGATTAAAGCTGGCCACTAAGATGGTCACCAAGGGATCAAAGATGGCCACCAAGATGGCCGCCAGCTCCTCCTGTGGGCAGCAGAATCCAAGATGGCTGCCCAGTTGCCATGGTAACAGCACCATCCAAGATGGCCGCCAGGCCCAGTCACCACTACCAATGGGGAGCCAAGATGGCCGCCAGCAGCCGCCATATTTGGCTGTGGGCGGGGCCATCTTGGCCCTGTCAGCCAATGGCTCTGTGAGAATCTTGGCAGCCATCTTGGATTTCATTTGCATAATGACGGCCATCTTGGCCAGCCCAGCCAATGGCAGCCTTGCTCCACCATCACTTTGTCAGCCATCTTGGGCCTCATTTGCATAATGACGGCCATCTTGGCCAGCCCAGCCAATGGCAGCCGTGCTCCACCATCACTTGGTCGGCCATCTTGGGATCTCATTTACATAATGACGGCCATCTTGGCCAGCCCAGACAATGGCAGCCTTGCCCTTCCACCATGTTGGTGGCCATCTTGGACCTAATTTACATAATGACGGCCATCTTGGCCAGCCCAGCCAATGGCAGCCTTGCTCCACCATCACTTTGTCGGCCATCTTGGACCTAATTTACATAATGACGGCCATCTTGGCCAGCTCAGCCAATGGCAGCTCTCCTCACAATCACTTTGTCGGCCATCTTGGACCTCATTTACATAATGACGGCCATCTTGGCCAGCTCAGCCAATGGCAGCCTTGCCCTTCCACCATTGTTGGCGGCCATCTTTTTCCTTGACCAACCTCCATCTGCTGCTGCCATCTTGCTCCTGACTTACCCAACCAACATCAGCCATCTTGGTGTGCTGGCGGCCATCTTGATCCCACCAGAACCAACGGCAGCCATTTTTATCCCAACCAACGCTGCCGTGTCCTTTACAGCGGCGGGCCATCTTGCTCCCCACAACCCAACCAGCGTCAGCCATCTTGGCTGCCCTCCTGGTGGCCATCTTGAGCTCAACCAAACCGCAGCCACCCTGCCGTGCAGCACGGTGGGCCATCTTGGTTACCATCCCTACACCCCCGTGGTGGCCATCTTGACCCCAAACCCTGCTCAGCACCAATCCACTGTGGCAGCCATCTTGCTCGTTATCCCCACAACCCACAGCGGCCATCTTGGCCTCCCCTAATATCAACAAACCACCTACAAAACGCCCCCAAAAACACCTTAACCCCCCCAAATTTCCCAAAAACTCACCATAACGAGCCCTGAACCGGCTCAACTCCACCAAGGCGGTGATTTTTGGGGACAAAACACGGACATTCGGGACACGAGGGAGGAGGGAGGGAGACGAGCCAGGGCCCACCTACTGCACCGTTTAATAGATTTATCATATAAAAAATATCTATGTACATTTATTATTCTTAGATTAGGAGCATCCCGACGGGGGCGGGGAGGGGGATTAGACCCGAGCGGGGGGCGCGGCGGGGCTGGTGGCGGTGTGGGAGGAGGAACCGGGGGGGCTACGGGGAGGTCCAGGGGGGGTCAGTCGCGGGTTGATCCGGAGGCGGAAGGCGACGCGGCCGGCGAATTTGTCCGCGCTCGTCGTCGGTGCGGAGCCCGGCGGCGTTGAGCCGACATTCCACGTGGTGGTCCACGTTGGCCGTGGCGTTGTAGAACTGGACGGCCACCACCGGCTGCGTGTAGTTCACCTGTGGGGGGACAAAAAAAAAAAATGGGGGGAAAAGGTGTGGATGGAGCAGAAAAATTCCCGGTTTTTAGGGATTTTGGGGTTTTTGGTTGGAGGGGGGGGTAATATCCGCGGTTGCCAAGGACTGGGGTGATCCCCGAAACTCGCGTTCCCCATGATTCAGGTGTCCAGAGGATCCCAAAAAATCTCGATTTCCGGGGATTTGGGGGGTTTGGGGAGTCCCAAATGCTCCTCCCGAAGAGGGATCCAGGTGGCCACGGGGACAAAGCCTCCGTTGCCAGGGATCCAGGAGCTCCCAAATCCCCCCGAAAAGGGATCCGGGGGTGTCCAGGGGGGTTCAATCCCCACTTTCCGGGAGACTGAGGAGTCCTGGGGCTGCCCACACCCCCCCCAGGGGGATCCTAAACTTCCAGGAAAAACCCCCCCGAAACCCCCTTGGGGGTGTCCCAAATCTCCAGGAAACCCTCCCAAAAACCCCTCAGGGTGATCCCAAAGCTCCAGGAAACTCCCCCAAAACCCCTCGGGGTGATCCCAAACCTCCAGGAAAAAACCCCAAAACCCCTCAGGGTGATCCCAAACCTCCAGGACAAAAACCTAAAACCCCTCGGGGAGATCCCAAATCTCCAGGAAACTCCCCCAAAACCCTTCAGGGTGATCCCAAACTTCCAGGAAACCCCCCAAAACCCCTCAGGGGGGATCCCAAACCGCCAGGAAAAAACCCCAAAACTCCTCAGGGGTGATCCCAAACCTCCAGGAAAAAACCCCAAAACTCCTCAGGACGATCCCAAACCTCCAGGAAAAAACCCCAAAACCCATCGGGGTGATCCCAAACCTCCAGGAAAAAACCCCAAAACCCCCCGGGGAGATCCCAAACCTCCAGGAAAACCCCCCAAAACCCCTCAGGGGTGATCCCAAACCTCCAGGAAACCCCCCCAAAACCCCTCAGGGTGATCCCAAACCACCAGGAAAAAACCCCAAAACCCCCACAGGGGGATCCCAGGTATCCATGAACCCCCTCCCACCGGGATTTTGGGACCCCTCCCAACCACCCCAGAAGGGTCCCAGGTTTTGGGGGTCTCTCCATGCCCTCCTGGGAGTGTCCAAAACCTCCAGGAAACCTCCCCAAAACCCCTCGGGGAGATCCCAAATCTCCAGGAAACTCCCCCCAACACCCCTCAGGGAGATCCCAAATCTCCAGGAAAAAACCCCAAAACCCCTCAGGACGATCCCAAACCTCCAGGAAAAAACCCCAAAACCCCTCGGGTGTGATCCCAAACCTCCAGGACAAAAACCCCAAAACCCCTCGGGGAGATCCCAAATCTCCAGGAAAAAAACCCCAAACCCCCCCGGGGAGATCCCAAACCTCCAGGAAACCCCCCGCAAAACCCCTTCGGGGTGATCCCAAACCTCCAGGAAAAAACCCCAAAACCCCCCGGGGAGATCCCAAATCTCCAGGAAAAAACCCCTCAGGGTGATCCCAAACCTCCAGGAAACTCCCCCAAAACTCCTCAGGGGGATCCCAGGTATCCATGAACCCCCTCCCACCGGGATTTTGGGACCCCTCCCAACCACCCCAGAAGGGTCCCAGGTTTTGGGAGTCTCTCCATGCCCTCTTGGATGTGTCCCAAACTTCCAGGAAACTCCCCCCAAAACCCCTCGGGGTGATCCCAAACCTCCAGGAAAAAAACCCAAAACCCCTCAGGGTGATCCCAAACTTCCAGGAAAAAAACCCCAAAACCCCCCGGGGAGATCCCAAAACTCCAGGAAACTCCCCCAAAACCCCGCAGAGTGATCCCAAACCTCCAGGAAAAAACCCCAAAAACCCCTCAGGGTGATCCCAAACTTCCAGGAAAAAACCCCAAATCCCCTCAGGGTGATCCCAAACTTCCAGGAAAAAACCCCAAAACCCCTCAGGGTGATCCCAAACTTCCAGGAAAAAAACCCCAAAACCCCCCCGGGGAGATCCCAAAACTCCAGGAAACTCCCCAAAACCCCGCAGAGTTGATCCCAAACCTCCAGGAAAAAACCCCAAAACCCCTCAGGGTGATCCCAAACTTCCAGGAAAAATACCCCAAATCCCCTCAGGGTGATCCCAAACTTCCAGGAAACTCCCCCAAAACCCCGCAGAGTGATCCCAAATCTCCAGGAAAAAACCCCAAAACCCCTCAGGGTGATCCCAAACTTCCAGGAAAAAACCCCAAATCCCCTCAGGGTGATCCAAACTTCCAGGAAAAAACCCCAAAACCCCTCAGGGTGATCCCAAACTTCCAGGAAAAAAACCCCAAAACCCCCTCGGGGAGATCCCAAATCTCCAGGAAACTCCCCCCAAAACCCCTCGGGGTGATCCCAAACCTCCAGGAAAAAACCCCAAAACCCCACAGGGGGATCCCAGGTACCCATGAACCCCCTCCCACCGGGATTTTGGGACCCCCTCCCAACCCTCCCAGAGGGATCCAAGGTTTTGGGGTCCCCCCTCCCCGGGGCTCTCGGGATTCCGGGCTCACGTGGACTCGTTTTCCGTAGTACGGGAAGTACATGAGGTCGATGGAGCCGTTGGGGGGGAAGAGCTGCATGGGGCCCAGCAGGGCCGCGTCCTCCTCACGCTGTGGGGCAGGGGGGACACACGGGGGTCCCCAAATGTCCCCTGGGGGTGGGGGGACCACCCCAACCCTCTCGGTGTTCCCCCCATGCTCCCAACCCTCCCAAAACCCCCCGGGGAGATCCCAAATCTCCAGGAAAAACCCCAAAACCCCTCGGGGAGATCCCAAATCTCCAGGAAAAAACCCCAAAACCCCTTGGGGAGATCCCAAACCTTCAGGAAAAACCCCAAAACCCCTCGGGGAGATCCCAAATCTCCAGGAAAAAACCCCAAAACCCCTCAGGACGATCCCAAACCTCCAGGACAAAAAACCCAAAACCCCTCGGGGAGATCCCAAATCTCCAGGAAACCCCCCCAAAACCCCTTGGAGAGATCCCAGACTTCCAGGAAACCCCCCAAAACCCCTCGGGGAAATCCCAAATCTCCAGGAAAAAACCCCAAAACCCCTTGGGGGTGTCCCAAATCTCCAGGAAACTCCCCCAAAACCCCTCGGGGAGATCCCAAATCTCCAGGAAACTCCCCCAAAACCCCTCGGGGAAATCCCAAATCTCCAGGAAAAAACCCCAAAACCCCTCAGGGAGATCCCAAATCTTCAGGAAAAAACCCCAAAACCCCTCGGGGAGATCCCAAATCTCCAGGAAACCCCCCCAAAAGCCCTCAGGGAGATCCCAAATCTCCAGGAAAAAACCCCAAAACCCCTCAGGACGATCCCAAACCTCCAGGACAAAAACCCAAAACCCCTCGGGGAGATCCCAAATCTCCAGGGAACCCCCCCAAAACCCCTCGGGGAGATCCCAAATCTCCAGGAAACCCCCCCAAAACCCCTTGGAGAGATCCCAGACTTCCAGGAAACCCCCCAAAACCCCTCGGGGAAATCCCAAATCTCCAGGAAAAAACCCCAAAACCCCTCAGGGAGATCCCAAATCTTCAGGAAAAAACCCCAAAACCCCTTGGGGAGATCCCAAATCTCCAGGGAAACCCCCCCAAAAACCCCTCCCCCCTTAAATATCAACCCCAACCCCTCGGAAATTCTCCCCAAAAGATCTTTGGGGACCCTAAAAATCCCTAAAAAACCTCCCTGACCCCTCCCCCCCCCCAAACATTCCCAGGACCTCCCCAAATCCTCTCAGGATCATCCCCCCTAAAATCTCCCCTCAAATGTTCCCCCCCCCCAAAAAAAAAGACCCCGATACCCCCTGAGACCCCCAAAATCATCCCTAAATACCCCCCGATCCCCCCAAAATACCCCCAGGACCACGCCCCCCCCAAATATTCCCAGAACCCCCCCCCCAAAATACCCCCTAAGGACGCCCCCCCCCTTTAAATCCCCTCCCCCAAAGGCCTCCCCACCCCAGACACCCCCCCCCGGGACCCCCCAAATTCCCCCTGGACCCCCCTAAATTCCCAAATCCCCCCCCAAAATCCGCCCAAATCCTCCCCAATCCCCCCCCAAATTCCCCCAAATCACCCCAGTACCCCTCAAAACCTCCCCAATTCCCCCCCCCCCCAGCCCCTGAGTGCCCCCCAAACCCCCCCCCCCCCAAAAAAAAAAGCCCCTCGGTCTCCTCCAGGCCCCCCCAGTGTCCCCCAGTTTGTCCCAGTGTCCCCCAGTTTGTCCCAGTGCCCCCCCCCAGTGCCCCTTTGATGTCCCTAAACCCCTCCGGGGACCCCCATATTCCCCCCCCGTTTGTCCCAGTTTGTCCCAGTGTCCCCCAGTTTGTCCCAGTGCCCTCCCAGTGCCCCTTTGATGTCCCTAAACCCCTCCGGGGACCCCCATATTCCCCCCCCAGTTTGTCCCAGTTTGTCCCAGTGTCCCCCAGTTTGACCCAGTGCCCCCCAGTGCCCCCCAGTTTGTCCCAGTGCCCCCCCAGTGGCCCTTTGATGTCCCTAAACCCCTCCGGGGACCCCCATATTGCCCCCCCCAGTGCCCCCCAGTTTGTCCCAGTGTCCCCCCAGTGTCCCCCAGTTTGTCCCAGTGTCCCCCAGTTTGTCCCAGTGCCCCCCCCCCCCCAGTGCCCTTACGGTGGTGGCCGAGTGTCCCTGGGCCCCGCGGGCAGCGAGAGAGAGACGGTCAGAGGGACACGGGGACATTGGGGACATCAGGGGGACACTGGGGACACTGAGGACACTGGGGACACTGGGGACAGCGGTGACATTGGGGGCATTGGGGACACTGGGGACACTGGGGACACTGGGGACACCGGACAGGGACACTGGGTGGCAGCAGGACAGGGACACTGGGGACACTGGGGACAGCGCTGGGGACACGGGACAGGGACACTGGGGACACTGGGGACACTGGGGACATCGGGGGGACATTGTGGGGACATCGTGGGGGCATTGGGGACATTGGGTGGCAGCAGGACAGGGACACTGGGGACATTGGGGACATCAGGGGGGACATTGGGGACACGGGACAGGGACACTGGGTGGCAGCAGGAGAGGGACACTGGGGACACTGGGGACACTGGGGACATCGTGGGGACATCAGGGGACATTGGGTGGCAGCAGGACGGGGACACTGGGGACAGCGCTGGGGACATTGGGGACACTGGGGGACATTGGGGACATTGGGGACACTGGGTGGCAGCAGGACAGGGACACTGGGAACACTGGGGACATTGGGGACACTGGGGACATTGTGGGGACACTGGGGACATTGTGGGGACATTGGGGACACTGGGGACATTGGGGACATCAGGGGGACATTGGGGACACGGGATAGGGACACTGGGGATGCTGGGGACACTGGGGACACTGGGGACATTGGGGACATTGGGGGACATTGAGGACATTGGGGACACTGGACAGGGACATTGGGTGGCAGCAGGACAGGGACACTGGGGACACTGGGGACAGCGCTGGGAATATGGGACAGGGACACTGGGGACACTGGGGACACTGGGGACACTGGGGACATCAGGGGGACATTGTGGGGACATCGTGGGGGCATTGGGGACACTGGGGACACTGGGGACATTGGGGACATTGGGGACATCGTGGGCACATCGTGGGGACATCGTGGGGACATTGGGTGGCAGCAGGACAGGGACACTGGGGACATCGTGGGGACATTGGGGACATCGTGGGGACATTGGGGACACCCAGCAGGATTTGGGGACGAATCCACCAGATTTTGGGGGCACCCAGCGAGATTTCGGGGGGTGAAAATTGGGGATTTTGGGACACTTGGAAGCGTTTTCGGGCTGAGCGGCATCGACTTTGGGGCACCCGGAAGGATTTTGGGGTGAAATGATGTGGTTTTGGGGGCATTTACCGGGATTTTGGGGGTGAAAAGAGCACATTTTGGGATTCCTAGAGGGGTTTTGGGATGAATCTTCCCAATTTTGGGATTCCTAGAGGGGTTTTAGGATGAATCTTCCCGAGTTTGGGATTCCTAGAGGGGTTTTGGGGTGAAACAAGTGGATTTTAGGATCCTTTAGCGGGATTTTGGGGTGAAACGAGGCTATATTAGAATTCTTAGAGGGATTTTGGGGTGAAACGAGCAGATTTTGGGATTCCTAAAGGAATTTTGGGATGAAATTAGTGGATTTTGGGACTCCTAGAAGGATTTTGGGGTGAAACAAGTGGAGTTTGGGATGCTCCAGATGGATTTTGGGGTGAAACAAGTGGATTTTTGGATTCTTAAGAGGGATTTGGGGGTAAAATAATTGGATTTTGGGATTCCTATAGGAATTTTGGGATGAAATAAGTGGAGTTTAGGACTTAAAAGGATTTGGGAGGGGATTTACCCAATTCTAGGAGGTCTGAAGAACTTTTGGGGTGAAATCAGAGGATTTGGGGATTCCTAGAGGGATTTTGGGGCGAAACAAGTGGGTTTTGAATTCCTAGAGAAACTTTGGGATCAAATACGTGGATTTTGGGGATTCCTGGAGGGATTTTGGGATGAATCTAGCCGATTTTGGGGATTCCTAGAGGGATTTTGGGGTGAAAGGACGGGATTTTGGGATGCTCCAGAGGGACCCCCCCCTCCCCTTACCGGGTCACCCTTGGTCCGGGGCCGCTGGGCAGAGACAAGAGACAGTGAGGGGACATTGGGGACATTGGGGGGACATTGGGGGGACATTGAAGGGACATTGGGGGGACATTGGGGGATTGGGGGGACATTGGGGGGATTGGGGACATTGGGGACATTGGGGGGGACATTGAGGGCACATTAAAGGGACATTGGGGACATTGGGGGACATCATTGGGGACATTGAGGGGACATGGGGGACATTGGGGGACATTGAGGGGACATTGAGGGGACATTGGGGGACATTGGGGGGATTGGGGACATTGGGGGGACATTGAGGGGACATTAAAGGGACATTGGGGGACATTGGGGACATTGAGGGGACATTGGGGGGACATTGGGGGACATTGAGGGGACATTGGGGGATTTGGGACATTGGGGGGACATTGGGGACACTGAGTGGGACATTGGGGACATTGAGGGGACATTGAGGGGACATTGGGGGGATTGGGGACATTGAGGGGGACATTGGGGACATTGGGGACATTGAGGGGGACATTGAGGGGACATTGAGGGGACATTGGGGGATATTGGGGACATTGAGGGGACATTGGGGGACATTGGGGGGACACTGGGGGGGCATTGGGGGACATTGAGGGCACATTAAAGGGACATTGGGGACATTGAGGGGACATTGGGGACATTGGGGGGACATTGAAGGGACATTGAGGGGGCATTGGGGGGATATTGGGGACATTGAGGGCACATTAAAGGGACATTGGGGACATTGGGGACACTGAGGGGGACATTGGGGACATTGGGGGGGACATCATTGGGGACATTGGGGACGTCATTGGGGACATTGGGGCACATTGGGGACCCTGAGGGGACATTGAGGGGGGACATTTGGGGACATTGGGGGACATTGGGGACGCCATTGGGGACATTGAGAGGACATTGGGGACATTGGGGGACATTGAGGGGACATGGGGGGCACAGAGAGGGGACACTGAGGGGACATTGGGGGGACATTGGGGGCAGAGAGAGGGGACACTGAGGGGACATTGGGGACCCTGAGGGGACATTGAGGGGGGACATTTGGGGACACTGTGGGGACACCCTGAAGTGCCATGGGGGGACGCCGATGACACTGGGGGACACTGGGGGTGACAGAGGGGGACATTCGGGGACACCTGAGGTGCCATGGGGACACTGGGGGTGACAGAGGGGGACATTCGGGGACACAGAGGAGAACACGGGGACGTTGAAGGTGACACTGGGAGGGTGACACTGGGGGGGGGTTGGTGACACTGAGGGTGACACCAGGGGACACTGGGGGACACTGGGAGGGGGATACTGGGAGGGTGACACTGGGGGACACTGGGTGACCCTGGGGGACACTGGGAGGGTGACACTGGGGGTGACACTGGGGGACACTGGGAGATACTGGGAGGGTGACACTGGGGCGGGGGTTGGTGACACTGAGGGTGACACCGGGGGGGTTGGTGACACTGGGGGGGTGACATTGGGGTGGGGGGTTGGTGACACTGGGGGACACTGGGGGACACTGGGAGGGTGACACTGGGAGGGTGACACTGAGGGTGACACCAGGGGGGGTTGGTGACACTGGGAGGGTGACACTGGGGAACACTGGGGGACACTGGGAGGGTGACACTGGGGGGGTGACACTGGGGGGGGTTTGGTGACACTGGGGGTGACAATGGGAGGGTGACACTGGGGGGGTGACACTGGGGGGGTGACACTGGGGGACACTGGGAGGGTGACACCGGGAGGGTGACACTGGGGGGGGTTGGTAACACTGGGGGGGTGACACTGAGGGTGACACCAGGGGGGGTTGGTGACACTGGGGGGGGGTTGGTGACACTGGGGGTGACACTGGGAGGGGGACACTGGGGGTGACACTGGGAGGGTGACAATGGGGGTGACACTGGGAGGGTGACAATGGGGGGGTGACACTGGGGGGGGTTGGTGACACTGGGGGTGACACTGGGAGGGTGACACTGGGAGGGTGACAATGGGGGGGTGACACTGGGGGGGGTTTGGTGACACTGGGGGTGACACCAGGGGGGTTGGTGACACTGGGGGACACTGGGAGGGTGACACCGGGAGGGTGACACTGGGGGGGGTTGGTAACACTGGGGGGGGTGACACTGAGGGTGACACCAGGGGGGGTTGGTGACACTGGGAGGGTGACACTGGGGAACACTGGGGGACACTGGGAGGGTGACACGGGGTGACACTGGGGGGGGTTGGTGACACTGGGGGTGACACTGGGGGGGTGACACTGGGGGTGACACTGGGGGGGGTGACACTGGGGGGGGTTTGGTGACACTGGGGGTGACACTGGGGGGGTTTGGTGACACTGGGAGGGTGACACTGGGGGTGACAATGGGAGGGTGACACTGGGGGGGGTTTGGTGACACTGGGGGTGACACTGGGGGGGTTTGGTGACACTGGGGGTGACAATGGGGGACACTGGGAGGGTGACACTGGGGGGGGTTGGTGACACTGGGGGTGACACTGGGGGTGACAATGGGAGGGTGACACTGGGGGGGGTTGGTGACACTGGGGGTGACACTGGGAGGGTGACAATGGGGGTGACACTGGGAGGGTGACACTGGGAGGGTGACACTGGGGGGGTTTGGTGACACTGGGGGTGACAATGGGGGAGTTGGTGACACTGGGCGGGGTTGGTGACAATGGGTGACACTGGGGGTGACACGGGGGGGGTGACACTGGGAGGGTGACACTGGGGAGGTGACACTGGGGGGGTTTGGTGACACTGGGGGTGACAATGGGAGGGTGACACTGGGGGGGGTTGGTGACACTGGGAGGGTGACACTGAGGGTGACACCAGGGGGGGTTGGTGACACTGGGGGTGACACTGGGAGGGTGACACTGGGGGTGACACTGGGGGGGTGACACTGGGGGGGGTTTGGTGACACTGGGGGTGACACTGGGGGGGTTTGGTGACACTGGGAGGGTGACACTGGGGGTGACACTGGGAGGGTGACACTGGGGAGGTGACACTGGGGGGGTTTGGTGACACTGGGGGTGACAATGGGAGGGTGACACTGGGGGGGGTTGGTGACACTGGGAGGGTGACACTGAGGGTGACACCAGGGGGGGTTGGTGACACTGGGGGTGACACTGGGAGGGTGACACTGGGGGTGACACTGGGGGGGTGACACTGGGGGGGGTTTGGTGACACTGGGGGTGACACTGGGGGGGTTTGGTGACACTGGGAGGGTGACACTGGGGGTGACAATGGGAGGGTGACACTGGGGGGGGGTGACACTGGGAGGGTGACACTGGGAGGGTGACACTGGGGGGGGTTTGGTGACACTGGGGGTGACACTGGGGGGGTTTGGTGACACTGGGGGTGACAATGGGGGACACTGGGAGGGTGACACTGGGGGGGGTTGGTGACACTGGGGGTGACACTGGGAGGGTGACAATGGGGGTGACACTGGGAGGGTGACACTGGGAGGGTGACACTGGGGGGGTTTGGTGACACTGGGGGTGACAATGGGGGGGTAACACTGGGAGGGTGACACTGGGGGGGTTTGGTGACACTGGGGGGTGACACCGGGGGGTTGGTGACACTGGGCGGGGTTGGTGACAATGGGGGACACTGGGGGTGACAATGGGGGGGTGACACTGGGGGGGGGTTGGTGACACTGGGGGTGACAATGGGGGGGGTGACACTGGGAGGGTGACACTGGGGGGGGGTTGGTGACACTGGGGGTGACACTGGGGGTGACAATGGGAGGGTGACACTGGGGGGGTTTGGTGACACTGGGGGGTGACACCGGGGGGTTGGTGACACTGGGCGGGGTTGGTGACAATGGGGGACACTGGGGGGTGACAATGGGGGGGTGACACTGGGGGGGGGTTGGTGACACTGGGGGTGACAATGGGGGGGGTGACACTGGGAGGGTGACACTGGGGGGGGGTTGGTGACACTGGGGGTGACACTGGGGGTGACAATGGGAGGGTGACACTGGGGGGGGTTGGTGACACTGGGGGTGACACCGGGGGGGTTGGTGACACTGGGCGGGGTTGGTGACAATAGGGGACACTGGGGGTGACACGGGAGGGTGACACTGGGGGGGTTTGGTGACACTGGGGGTGACACGGGGGGGTGACACTGGGGGGGGTTGGTGACACTGGGGGTGACACTGGAGGGTGACACTGGGGGGGGTTGGTGACACTGGGGGGTGACAATGGGGGGGTGACACTGGGAGGGTGACACCGGGGGTTGGGGGTTTGGTGACACCGGGGGTTGGGGGGTTGGGGACACTGGGAGGGGACGGTGACGTCACCTTGGCGGCGCAGATGATGTTGATGCTCTTGTTCTTCCCCGGGAAGAAGTTGATGACCTGTGGGACCAGTACGGACCAGTATGAACCAGTATGAACTGGTATGGACCAGTATGGACCAGTAAAAACCAGTACAGACCAATATGGACCAGTATGAACCAGTACAGACCAATATGGTCCAGTATGAACCAGTACAGACCAATATGGTCCAGTATGAACCAGTATGAACCAGTATGGACCAGTACACACCAGTATAAACCAGTATGGACCAGTATACACCAGTATAAACCAGTATGAACCAGTATGGACCAGTATACACCAGTATAAACCAGTATGGACCAGTATACACCAGTACAGACCAATATGGTCCAGCATGAACCAGTATGGACCAGTATACACCAGTAGAAACCAGTATGGACCAGTACCGACCAGTACAGACCAGTAGGGACTAGTAGGGACCAGTACAGATCAGTATAGACCAGTATGAACCAGTGCAAACCAGTACTGACCAGTATGGACCAGTATGAATGGGTATGGACCAGTACAGATCAGTATGAACCAGTACAGACCAGTACTGACCAGTGTGGACCAGTATGAATGGGTATGGACCACTACAGACCAGTATGGACCAGTATGGATCAGTATAGACCACATCAACCAATATGAACCAGTATGAACCGCTACAGACCAGTATGGACCAGTATGGACCAGTGCAGAGCATGGAGCTGCATTTAGCAGCAGCCTCCCAGTCCATCCCAGTCCCTCCCAGTACTCCCAGTGCCTCCCAGTCCCTCCCAGTCCCTCCCAGTCCATCCAGTCCCATTCAACCCAATGATACAACACAATAACCATCAACAGTCACACTCCCAGTCCCTCCCAGTGCCTCCCAGTCCCTCCCAGTCCCATTCAACCCAACACACCACCACCACAACTGCCCACAGCCGCTCTCCCAGTGCCTTCCAGTGCTCCCAGTGCCTCCCAGTCCAACACAGCTCATGGCCAAGCACCCCCAGACACCATCTCAGTCCCTCCCAGTGCCTCCCAGTCCCTCCCAGTGCCTCCCAGTCCATCCCAGTCCCATTCAACCCAACAATACAACACATAACCGCCAACAATCACACTCCCAGTGCCTCCCAGTCTCTCCCAGTCCTTCCCAGTCCAACACAACTCACGACCAAGCACCACCAGACACCATCCCAGTCCCTCCCAGTGCCTCCCAGTCCCTCCCAGTCCATCCCAGTCCCATTCAACCCAACAATACAACACAATAACCGCCCACAGTCACACTCCCAGTGCCTCCCAGTGCCTCCCAGTGCCTCCCAGTCCATCCCAGTCCCATTCGACCCAACAATACAACACATAACCGCCAACAATCACACTCCCAGTGCCTCCCAGTCCATCCCAGTCCCATTCGACCCAACAATACAACACAATAACCGCCAACAATCACACTCCCAGTGCCTCCCAGTGCCTCCCAGTGCCTCCCAGTCCATCCCAGTCCCATTCAACCCAACAATACAACACAATAACCACCAACAATCACACTCCCAGTGCCTCCCAGTGCCTCCCAGTCCCTCCCAGTCTTTCCCAGTCCAACACAACTCATGGCCAAGCACCCCCAGACACCATCCCAGTCCCTCCCAGTGCCTCCCAGTCCATCCCAGTCCCATTCAACCCAACAATACAACACAATAACCACCAACAATCACACTCCCAGTGCCTCCCAGTCCCTCCCAGTCCTTCCCAGCACCTCCCAGTCCCTCCCAGTCCATCCCAGTCCAACACAACTCACAACCAAGCACCACCAGACACCATCCCAGTCCCTCCCAGTGCCTCCCAGTCCATCCCAGTCCCATTCAACCCAACAATACAACACAATAACCGCCCACAGTCACACTCCCAGTGCCTCCCAGTGCCTCCCAGTGCCTCCCAGTCCATCCCAGTCCCATTCGACCCAACAATACAACACATAACCGCCAACAATCACACTCCCAGTGCCTCCCAGTCCATCCCAGTCCCATTCGACCCAACAATACAACACAATAACCGCCAACAATCACACTCCCAGTGCCTCCCAGTCCATCCCAGTGCCTCCCAGTCCATCCCAGTCCCATTCGACCCAACAATACAACACAATAACCACCAACAATCACACTCCCAGTGCCTCCCAGTCCCTCCCAGTCCCATTCAACCCAACAATACAACACAATAACCGCCCACAATCACACTCCCAGTGCCTCCCAGTCCATCCCAGTCCCATTCAACCCAACAATACAACACAATAACCGCCAACAATCACACTCCCAGTGCCTCCCAGTGCCTCCCAGTGCCTCCCAGTCCATCCCAGTCCCATTCAACCCAACGATACAACACATAACCGCCAACAATCACACTCCCAGTGCCTCCCAGTCCATCCCAGTCCCATTCAACCCAACAATACAACACAATAACCGCCAACAATCACACTCCCAGTGCCTCCCAGTGCCTCCCAGTGCCTCCCAGTCCATCCCAGTCCCATTCAACCCAACAATACAACACATAACCGCCAACAATCACACTCCCAGTGCCTCCCAGCACCTCCCAGCACCTCCCAGTGGCCGCGGCTCACCCGGTTGACCTTGACGAGGACGCAGGGCTGGCCGGAGCCGTAGCCGTAGTCGCCGTGGGGGCCGAGGCCGGCGCAGGGCCCCAGCAGGGAGCGGTTGAAGCGACAGGCGCGCTTGGGGTAGTTGGGGACGCTGTCGTCCGGCTGCTCGTTGTAGCGGCCGGCCGGGCAGGCGGCGTTGCGGGCGGCCTGGACGCTGTCGTTGTACGCTGCGGCCACAGGGCAGCGCTCAGGGGCTGACCAGTGCTGCCCAGTATGGACTGGGAGCCACCCGGAGCCTGCCCAGTAGTGGTTTGGTCCACCCCAGTATGGGTTTGGTCCATCCCAGTATGGGTTAGGGTCATCCCAGCATGAGATGGGTCATCCCAGTATGGGTTAGGGTCATCCCAGGCATCCCAGTGCTGACCAGTATGGACTGGGAGCCACCCAGAGCCTGCCCAGTAGTGGTTTGGTCCATCCCAGTATGGGTTTGGTCCATCCCAGTATGGGTTTGGGTCATCCCTGTATGGGTTACGATCATCCCAGTATGGGTTAGGGTCATCCCAGTATGGGATGGGCCATCCCAGTGCTGCCCAGTATGGACTGGGAGCCACCTAGAGCCCGCCCAGTAGCGGTTTGGTCCATCCTAGTAGCGGTTTGGTCCATCCCAGTATGGGTTTGGGTCATCCCAGTATGGGTTAGAGTCATCCCAGTATCGGATGGGTCATCCCAGTATGGGTTAGGGTCATCCCAGTATGAGTTAGAGTCGTCCCAGTATGGGTTAGGGTCATCCCAGTATGGGTTAGGGTCATCCCAGGCATCCCAGTGCTGCCCAGTATGGACTGGGAGCCACCCAGATCCTGCCCAGTAGTGGTTTGGTCCATCCCAGTATGGGGCTGTTCCATCCCAGTATGGGCTAGGGTCATCCCAGTATGGGTTAGGGTCATCCCAGTGCTGCCCAGTATGGACTGGGAGCCACCCAGAGCCCGCCCAGTAGCGGTTTGGTCCATCCCAGTATGGGCTAGGGTCATCCCAGTATGGGTTAGGGTCATCCCAGTATGGGTTAGGGTCATCCCAGTGCTGCCCAGTATGGACTGGGAGCCACCCAGAGCCCGCCCAGTAGCGGTTTGGTCCATCCCAGTATGGGCTAGGGTCATCCCAGTATGGGTTAGGGTCATCCCAGTATGGGTTAGAGTCATCCCAGTATGGGTTAGGATCATCCCAGTATCGGTTAGGGTCATCCCAGTGCTGCCCAGTATGGACCAGGAGCCACCCAGAGCCCGCCCAGTAGCTGTTTGGTCCATCCCAGTATGGGTTAGGGTCATCCCAGTATGGGTTTGTTCCATCCCAGTATGAGTTAGGGTCATCCCAGTATCAGATGGGTCATCCCAGTATGAGTTAGGGTCATCCCAGGCATCCCAGTGCTGACCAGTATGGACTGGGAGCCACCTAGAGCCCGCCCAGTAACGGTTTGGTCCATCCCAGTATGGGTTAGGGTCATCCCAGGCATCCCAGTGCTGCCCAGTATGGACTGGGAGCCACCCGGAGCCTGCCTGGTAGGGGTTTGGTTCATCCCAGTATGGGTTTGGGTCATCCCAGTATGGGTTAGAGTCATCCCAGTATCGGATGGGTCATCCCAGTATGGGTTAGGGTCATCCCAGTATGGGTTAGGGTCATCCCAGGCATCCCAGTGCTGACCAGTATGGACTGGGAGCCACCCAGAGCCTGCCCAGTAGTGGTTTGGTCCATCCCAGTACGGGGCTGTTCCATCCCAGTATGGGTTAGGGTAATCCCAGTATGGGTTAGGGTCATCCCAGTATGGGTTAGGGTCATCCCAGTATGGGATGGGCCATCCCAGTGCTGCCCAGTATGGACTGGGAGCCACCTAGAGCCTGCCCAGTAGCGGTTTGGTCCATCCCAGTATGGGTTCGGTCCATCCCAGTATGGGTTAGGGTTATCCCAGTATGGGTTAGAGTCATCCCAGTATGGGTTAGAGTCATCCCAGTATGGGTTAGGGTCATCCCAGGCATCCCAGTGCTGCCCAGTATGGACTGGGAGCCACCCGGAGCCTGCCTGGTAGGGGTTTGGTCCATCCCAGTATGGGTTTGGGTCATCCCAGTATGGGTTAGAGTCATCCCAGTATCGGATGGGTCATCCCAGTATGGGTTAGGGTCATCCCAGTATGGGTTAGGGTCATCCCAGGCATCCCAGTGCTGACCAGTATGGACTGGGAGCCACCCAGAGCCTGCCCAGTAGTGGTTTGGTCCATCCCAGTATGGGACTGTTCCATCCCAGTATGAGTTAGGGTCATCCCAGTATGGGTTAGGGTCATCCCAGTGCTGCCCAGTATGGACTGGGAGCCACCCAGAGCCTGTCCAGTAGGGGTTTGGTCCATCCCAGTATGGGTTAGGGTCATCCCAGTATGGGTTTGTTTCATCCCAGTATGAGTTATGGTCATCCCAGTATGGGTTTGTTCCATCCCAGTATGAGTTAGGGTCATCCCAGTGTGGGTTAGGGTCATGCCAGTATGGGATGGGTCATCCCAGTGCTGCCCAGTATGGACTGGGAGCTGCCCAGAGCCCACCCAGTACCAACTTGGTCCATCCCAGTATGGATTACTTCTATCCCAGTATGGGATTGGGTCATTCCAAAGCATCTCAGTATGGGTTAGGGCCATCCCAGTATGGGTTTGTTCCATCCCAGTATGGGTTTGTTCCATCCCAGTACGGGTTAGGGCCATCCCAGTATGGGTTACTGCCCTCCTAGGACACCCCCAAAATGGGATTTGTGGCATCCCAGTATGGGTCAGGGCCATCCCAGTATGGGTCAGGGCCATCCCAGTATGGGTCAGGGTCATCCCAGTATGGGGTTGGGCCATCCCAGGGCATCCCAGTGCCCTGAAGCCCCTCCCAATCCCCTCCCAGTCCCCTCCCAGTCCCCTCCCAGTCCCCTCCCAGTCCCTCCCAGTTCCCTCCTGGTACCCCACACTTCTCTCCCAGTTCCACCCAGCCCCTCCCAGTTCCCTCCCAGTGCCCTGCAGCCCCTCCCAGTCCCCTCCCAGTCCCCTCCCATCCCTCCCAGTCCCTCCCAGTGCCCTCCCAGTGCACTCACGCTCCAGGAACTGGTGCAGGGCTCTCACGTACTGGTGCCAGGTCTGGCTCTGGCTCACGTTGAAGGCGACATCGAGACCCTCGGTGCAGGGACGGATCATCAGCCCTGGGGACAGCGGGGACATCAGGGGACATCGGGGGGCATTGGGGGCATTGGGGGCATTGGGGACATTGGGGACATTGGGGGGGCATCGGGGGCATTGGGGGGCATTGGGGGCATCGGGGGCATTGGGGGGCATTGGGGTCACAGGGGGCATTGGGGGGCATTGGGGACATTGGGGGGCATCGGGGGCATTGGGGGGCATTGGGGACATTGGGGGGCATTGGGGACATTGGGGACATCGGGGACATCGGGGTCACAGGGGGCATTGGGGGCATCGGGGGCATTGGGGACATTGGGGACATTGGGGGCACTGGGGGACATTGGGGTCATCGGGGGCATCAGGGGGACATTGGGGACATCAGGGGGACATTGGGGGGGCATTGCGGTCACAAGGGACATTGGGGGGGCATTGGGGTCATCGGGGTCACAGGGGGCATTGGGGACATTGGGGACATTGGGGACATTGGGGGCATTGGGGGGCATTGGGGTCATCGGGGTCACAGGGGGCATCGGGGACATCAGGGGGACATCGGGGGGCATTGGGGGGGCATTGGGGGGCATTGGGGTCACAGGGGGCATTGGGGGCATCGGGGGCATTGGGGACATTGGGGACATTGGGGGCATTGGGGGACATTGGGGTCATCGAGGGCATCAGGGGGACATTGGGGACATCAGGGGGACATTGGGGGCATTGGGGTCACAAGGGACATTGGGGGGGCATTGGGGTCATCGGGGTCACAGGGGGCATTGGGGGCATCGGGGGCATTGGGGACATTGGGGACATTGGGGGCATTGGGGGGCATTGGGGTCATCGGGGTCACAGGGGGCATTGGGGGCATTGGGGGGCATCGGGGTCACAGGGGGCATTGGGGGCATTGGGGGGCATCGGGGGGCATTGGGGGAGCATTGGGGACATCGGGGGGCATTGGGGACATTGGGGGCATCAGGGGGACATCAGGGGGCATCGGGGGGCATGGGCGGGCGTCGGGGGGGGCATCGGGGGGCATTGGGGGGCATTGGGGGACATTGGGGACATCGGGGGGGCATTGGGGTCATCGGGGTCACAGGGGGCATCGGGGACATCAGGGGGACATCGGGGGGCATTGGGGAGCATTGGGGACATCGGGGGCATTGGGGACATTGGGGGCATCAGGGGGACATCAGGGGGCATCGGGGGGCATGGGGGGGCGTCGGGGGGGCATCGAGGGACATTGGGGACATCGGGGGGGCATTGGGGTCATCGGGGTCACAGGGGGCATCGGGGACATCAGGGGGACATCGGGGGCATTGGGGGAGCATTGGGGACATTGGGGGACATTGGGGGCATCGGGGGGCATTGGGGACATTGGGGGGCATCGGGGGGCATTGGGGACATTGGGGGCACATTGGGGACATTGGGGACATTGGGGGCATCAGGGGGACATCAGGGGGCATCGGGGGGCATTGGGGAGCATTGGGGACATTGGGGACATTGGGGGACATTGGGGACATCGGGGGGCATTGGGGACATTGGGGGACATTGGGGGACATCGGGGGCATTGGGGGAGCATTGAGGGCATTGGGGGGCATTGGGGGGACATTGAGGGCATTGGGGACATCAGGGGGACGTTGGGGGGACATCGGGGTCACAGGGGGCATTGGGGGGCGTTGGGGACATCAGGGGGGCATTGGGGGCATGGGGGGGCATTGGGGGACATCAGGAGGGCATTGGGGACATTGGGGGGGCATTGGGGACATCGGGGTCACAGGGGGCATTGGGGACATTGGGGACAACGGGGACATCGGGGGGTCATTGGGGACATTGGGGACACTGGGGTCACAGGGGGCATTGGGGTCACAGGGGACATCAGGGGGACATCAGGGGGGCATTGGGGACATCGGTGACATTGGGGTCACAAGGGGCATTGGGGGGACATTGGGGGGACATTGGGGATATCAGGGGGTGCATTGGGGACATCAGGGGGGCATTGGGGACATTGGGGTCACGGGGGGTACTGGGGACATCAGGGGGGCATTGGGGTCATTGGGGTCACGGGGGGGCATTGGGGTCATTGGGGACATTGGGTCACAGGGGGACATCGGGGGACATCAGGGGGACATTGGGGACATCGGTGACATTGGGGTCACAAGGGGAATCGGGGGGGCATTGGGGACACCAGGGGGGCATTGGGGGGACATTGAGGGCATTGGGGACATCGGGGTCATCAGGGGGGACATCGGGGACATTGGGGAGGCATTGGGGACATCGGGGTCACAGGGGACATTGGGGACATCGGGGTCACCAGGAGGAGGTGGCATTGGGGGCTGGATCATCAGCCCTGGGGACATCGGAGACATCAGGGGACACCAAGGGACATTGGCGACATCGGGGGCTTCGGGGTCACAGGGGGCATCGGGGTCACAGGGGGCATTGGGGACATCGGGGTCACCAGGAGGAGGTGGCATTGGGGGGTGACACAAGGGGGACACGGGGGGGGATCACCAGCCCTGGGGACATCAGGGGACACCAGGGGACATCGGGGGAGGTGGCATTGCGGTCACAGGGGGCACTGGGGTCACAGGGGGCATTGGGGACATTTGGGGACATCAGGAGGAGGTGGCATTGGGGGGGTGACACTGGGGGTGACACGGGGGGGGGATCACCAGCCCTGGGGACATCAGGGGACACCAGGGGACACCAGGGGGAGGTGGCATTGGGGTCACAGGGGGGCATCGGGGGCATTGGGGACATTTGGGGACATCGGGGTCACAGGGGGGTGACATTGAGGGGGGTGACATTGAGGGGACACGGGGGGGAGGGGGTCACATGGAGTGGGGGGAGGGGACACTGGGGGACACACGGGGGGGGTCGCAGTCACCCCAAACCTTCACCGCCCCCACCCCAAATCCCCCCCCCCAGGTCCCTCATTCCAGGACCCCCATCCGGGACCCCCCCTCTCATTCCAGGACCCCCATCCAGGACCCCTCCCCCTCATTCCAGGACCCCCATCCGGGACCCTCCCCCGCAAATCCCCGTGCCAGCCCCCCTGGGGGGTCCCAATGACCCCAAATCTTCACCGCCCCCACCCCAAATCCACCCCTCCAGGACCCTCATTCCAGGACCCCTCCCCCCTCATTCCAGGACCCCCATCCAGGACCCCCGACCTCCCCCTCCTTCCAGGACCCCCATCCAGGACCCCCCATCCAGGACCCCCTCTCTCATTCCAGGACCCCCATCCAGGACCCCTCCCCCTCCTTCCAGGACCCCCCCCTCATTCCAGGACCCCCATCCAGGACCCCTCCTCTCATTCCAGGACCCCCATCCAGGACCCCCCCCCCCCTCCTTCCAGGACCCCCATCCAGTACCCCCCTCCCCCTCATTCCAGGACCCCCATCCAGGACCCCCCCCCCCCTCATTCCAGGACCCCCATCCAGGACCCCTCCCCTCCTTCCAGGACCCCCATCCAGTACCCCCCTCCCCCTCATTCCAGGACCCCCATCCGGGACCCCTCCTCTCATTCCAGGACCCCTATCCAGGACCCCCATCCAGGACCCCCCCCTCTCATTCCAGGTCCCTCATTCCAGGACCCCCATCCAGGACCCCCCCCCTCATTCCAGGACCCCCATCCAGGACCCCCCCCCGTGCAAATCCCCGTGCAAGCCCCCCCCGAGGACACACGGGGGAGTCCCAATGACCCCAAACCTTCACCGCCCCCACCCCAAATCCCCTCCCCCCAGGACCCTCATTCCAGGACCCCCATCCAGGACCCCCCCTCTCATTCCAGGACCCCCATTCAGGACCCCCCTCTCATTCCAGGACCCCCCATCCGGGAGCCCCATCCAGGACCCCCCCCCTCCTTCCAGGACCCCCATCCGGGACCCCTCCTCTCATTCCAGGACCCCCATCCGGGACCCCCATCCAGGACCCCCCCCTCTCATTCCAGGTCCCTCATTCCAGGACCCCCCCCCTCATTCCAGGACCCCCATCCAGGACCCCTCCCCCTCATTCCAGGACCCCCCCCTCTGATTCCAGGACCCCCATCCGGGACCCCTCCCCCTCATTCCAGGACCCCCCCTCATTCCAGGACCCCCATCCAGGACCCCCTCCCCCCTCATTCCAGGACCCCCCCTCATTCCAGGACCCCCATCCAGGACCCCCCCTCATTCCAGGGCCCCCATCCGGGACCCCCTCCTCTCATTCCAGGACCCCCATCCAGGACCCCCCCCCCTCATTCCAGGACCCCCATCCGGGACCCCCATCCAGGACCCCCCCTCTCATTCCAGGACCCCTCCTCTCATTCCAGGACCCCCCCCTCATTCCAGGACCCCCATCCAGGACCCCTCCTCTCATTCCAGGACCCCCCCTCTCATTCCAGGACCCCCCTCATTCCAGGACCCCCATCCAGGACCCCCTCCTCTCATTCCAGGACCCCTCCTCTCATTCCAGGACCCCCACCCGGGACCCCCCCCTCATTCCAGGGCCCCCCCGGGGGTCTCACCGGGGGTCAGCAGCCGGTCCTGGTACTTGGGCACGTGGGGGTCGACGCTCTGCAGCATCACCCACATGGTGAGGGCGAAGAGCCCGGCCAGGAACCCGTAAAACACCAGGTAGAACAGCAGGATCAGCCCTGGGGAGGGGGAAATTTGGGGGGGGTCAGGACCCCTAAAAATGAACCCCCCAGGGTGAAAAACCCCCCCGGGGTCAGCGACCCAAAAAATCCCCCCCAAAAAGGGTGAAACGGCCCCAAAATAGTGAAGGAATCCGAGAATAAACCAGGTTGGAAGAGCAGGATCAGCCCTGAGGGGGGAAAAATTTGGGGGGGTCAGGATCCCCTAAAAATGAACCCCCCAGGGGGAAAACCCCCCCCGGCGTCGGCGACCCAAAAATCCCCCCCAAAATGGGTGAAAAATCCCTAAAATTTGAGATAAATCCCAAAATAAATCAGGTTGGAAGAGCAGGATCAGTCCTGGGGGGGGAAAAATTTGGGGGGGTCAGGATCCCCTAAAAATGAACCCCCCAGGGGAAAAACCCCCCCGGGGTCGACGACCCCAAAATTCCCCCAAAATGGGTGGAAAATCCCTAAAATTGGGGATAAATCCCAAAATAAATCACTCTGGAGGGCAGGATCAGCCCGGGGGGGGGGGGAAATTTGGGGGGGTCAGGACCCCCCCAAAATGAACCCCCCCAGGGGGAAAACCCCCCAAAATTTCCCTGAGCCTTAAAATTCCTCCCAACCCCCCCTAAATTTTAACAAATCCCCCCCCCAAACTGCCCTGAAACCCTCAAACTCGCCCCAAAATCGCCCCAAAGACACCCCAAAAGTGCCTCAATGGCATCAAAGCCCCCCAAAAAATTGTCCTTAGCGCCAGAAATGACCCCAAAATTCCGACAGGGACATCAAATACCCCCCAAAAACCACCCCAAGCCCCCCCAAAATTCCCCCATGAACACCAAATACCCCCCAAAATTGCCCTAAATACCACCAAAAATTGCCCCCAAGCCCTAAAGACTCCCCAAATGATACCAAATAACCCCAAAACTGCCCCAAATCTCCCCAAAAATCCAAGAAATCACCCCATTTATATTAAATACCCCAAAAAAATCTGCCCGAGCCACCCCAAACCTCCCCAAACGACCCCAGAATCCCGAAATATTCACAAAATTGCCCCGATGACGTCAAACCCCCCCAAAGCACCCCAAAAACTTCTAAATTCCCCCCTAAATTGGTCTCGGGGTCCCCAAATTGTCTCGAGAACATCAAGCACCCCAAAAAGGGCTCGCAGAGACCCCCAAAAACCGCCCAAATTTCACCAAGGGCTTCAAATCACCCCCAAAACCGCTCCGAGAATGGAAAATACTCCACAAAAACTGCCCGGCCACATCAAAGCGCCCCCAAAACGGTCCCAAATTCCCCCAAAAACTGCGCCGGTGACATTAAAGACCCCCAGAATTCCACCCCCACTCCCCAAGTCGACAAAACCTCCCCAAAATCGCCCCAGAGACCCCCCCCAGATAATCAGGAATTTGCCCCAAAAGCATCGAACACCCCCCCGAAATTGCCCCAAATCCCCCAAAATCCCTAAAAGCGCCTCGATGACATCAAAGAGCCCTCAAAGTGCCCCGAAACCCCCCCAAACTGCCCCGAACCCCCCCAAAAGGGCTCCGAACCCCCAAAACTGCCCTGAACACCCCAAATCTGCCCCGAACCCCCCCAAAACGGCTCCGAAACCCCCCCCGAAACGGCTCCGAACCTCCCCAAAACTGCCCTGAACACCCCAAATCTGCCCCGAACCCCCCCAAAACGGCTCCGAACCCCCCAAAATCTTCCCCAAACACCCCAAATCTGCCCCGAACACTCCAAACTGCCCTAAACCTCCCCAAATCTGCCCCGACCTCCCCAAATCTGCCCCGACCTCCCCCCCCAACTGCCCTGAGCACCCCAAATCTGCCCCGAACCCCCCCAAATCTGCCCTGAACACCCCAAATCTGCCGTGAACACCCCAAATCTGCCCTGAACACCCCAAATCTGCCCCGAACCCCCCAAATCTGCCCTAAACACCCCAAAACTGCCCCGAACACCCCAAAACTGCCCCGAACCCCCCCAAATCTCCCCGAACACCCCAAATCTCCCCCGAACTCCCCCAAATCTGCCCTAAACACCCCAAATCTGCCCTGAACACCCCAAAACTGCCCCGAACGCCCCAAATCTCCCCCGAACACCCCAAATCTGCCCTGAACCCCCCAAAACTGCCCCGAACCCCCCCAAATCTGCTCCGAACCCCCCCAAATCTGCCCCGAACACCCCCAAATCTGCCCTAACACCCCAAAACTGCCCCGAACCCCCCCAAAACTGCCCCGAACACCCCAAACTGCCCCGAACATCCCAAATCTGCCCTGAACACCCCAAATCTCTCCCGAACCCCCCCCAGAACGGCCCCGAACACCCCAAAACTGCCCCGAAACCCCCCCAAATCTGCCCCGAACCCCCCCCAAAACTGCCCTGAACACCCCCAAAACTGCCCCGAACCCCCCCCCAAATCTGCCCCGGACCCCCCCAAATCCCCCCCAATAACCTCAACCATCCCCCCCCCAAAAGACCCCCCCTCCTTAAAACCCAACCCCCCCACCACCAAAATCCCCCAACTCCGAACATCCCCCCCCCCCCCCAAAAAAAACGACCCCAACCCCATCCCCCCCCCCCTCAACTCGCGGAACCCCCCCAAAATCCCCCCCTAAATCCCCCCCCCAGACATTTAAATCCCCATCAGAGCCATCTGTCCCCGGGGGGGGGGGGGGGCGGGGGGGCGGAATCATGGGGGGGTTTTGGGGGTTCCCCCTCTGTCTGACCCCAATTTTGGGGAGGGGGGGGGGGTCCCAGGTTATGGGGAGGGGGTGGGGGCGGGGGGGTCCATCTGGTGTCCCCCCTCCTTCCCTGGGGTGTGGGGGGGGGGGGGTCCCCGTCGTTCCCATCCCCCACCCCCCGACCGTGACCTACTTTTGCAGCCACAGCGCGACAGATGGGGGGGGCGGGAGGGAGTGGGGGGGCCACAAGCCACCCCCGGGCCCCCTCCCCCCCTTTCCCATCCCCCCCCCCCCCCAATTTGTCCTCTTGAACCCCCAAATTCCCCTCCCCCCCATCGCCGCCTCCTCGGGGCGGGGGGTTGGGGGTTGACCCCTATTCGACCCCCCCCTTAAAAAAAAAAAGAGGGAGGGGGTCTCAAATTTGGGGGGGGGGGGTCTTGTGTTGATTCCTCTCCCCTCAAGAGGAGCCCCCCCACCCCAAAATCGCGGCTTTAAAAAGGGGAGGGGGGTCCCCCCAAATCCCACTCATTTTGGGGGGAAGGGGGTCCCCAAGGAACAGCTCCCCCCCCCCCACGAGGTGCACCCCTGTGGAGGGGGGGGGTCTCTGAGCAGCCCCCCCTCCCAATTTAATGGATGAAAGGGGGGCCCTTTGGACCCTCCCCTCCCCCCACATCGCCCCCATATTTGGGGACCCCTTCCCATCTCACCCCTATTTGGGGGAGGGGGGGGTCCTTATGCACCCCCCCAACCCCATCGCACCCATTTTGGGGCTGGGGGGGGGGGGGGTCCCTAAACCCCCAACCCACCCCTCACTTTAGGTGGGGGGGGGGGGGGGTGTCGGTGTTGAGGTGAAGGATACGGGGGTGGGGGAGGTCCCCCAAATTCCCCTATCAATTATTACCAATTATTATCAATTATTATCAATTATTACTATCAATTATTATCAATTATTATCAATTATTCACCCCCCCAATTAGAGGGGCGGGGGGTGGAATAATTGATAATAATTGAATAATAATGATAATAATTGATAATAATGATAATAATGGTAATAATTGATGAGGGGGAATTGGGGGGACCTCCCCCAATTCCCCTCATCAATTATTACCAATTATTATCAATTATTATCAATTATTATCAATTATTATCAATTATTATCAATTATTCCACCCCCAATTAGAGGGGCGGGGGGTGTCCCATGGGTGCCGCCCCCCTTCAACACCAAACCGAGGAGGGGAGGGGGGAAAGGAGAGAGGGGTGGGGGGGGGGTCGGGGTCCATCCCATCCCATCCCCCCCCCCACCCTCCAAACTCACCCCAACTGGAACCAGTCCTGCCCAAGAACTGGCGGGTGCGGGGTCCCAGAGGAACGCCCTCCACTCGGCCACCACCTGCCCGCAGCTTCGCTTCTCCTTGTCCCGCGCCATCTCAGGGGGGGCTCGGCCGCTCTGTCCCCCCCCCCCCCGACCCCCCTGCTGTCCCCCCCCCACGCTGCTTTTCCCACCCCCCCCCCTCTTTAATCGCTGCCGCCGCCGCCGCTCCGGCTCCGCCCGCGCCGGGACTCGAACCCGCGACTCCGCTCGGCCGCCGCCGCGCTGCCCTTTATGGCCTCGGAGGCCACGCCCCCTTTGGCGGGATGGCCACGCCCACACGCTCGCCGTGAGCACGCCCCACCCCCCCCGCTCTAGCCCCCCCCAGAGGCCACGCCCCTTATGCTAATTAGGTGGTTAATCACCCCCCCCGAGCCACGCATCTTATGCTAATGATGGTTTATAAACGCCGGAAGCCCCGCCCTTTATGCTAATGAAGAAGAAGCTGCCTGGCCCCTCCCCTTATAGGTTAATAGCCGGGTCTGGTGCCCCTCTAGCCCCGCCCCTTATGCAAATGATCCGACCCAAAATGCCCCGCCCCTTATGCTAATAGCTCATTCAAAGCCTCGCCGCCCCGCCCCTTATGCTAATGAGTCGTTCTGATGTCCCCAAACCCCTCCCCTTATGCTAATAGCGCTGCCTAATGCCCCAAAGCCCCGCCCCTTATGCTAATAGAGGCTATAAACGCCAATAACCACGCCCCTTATGCAAATAGCCCAATCTGAAGCTGCCTGGCCCCACCCCTTATGCTAATGAGGGATCCAAAGCATACATGCCACGCCTTTTATGCTAATGAGACGTTCAAACCCCCCCTTGTCCCGCCCCCCTTCATGAATAGAACGGGATTGATGCGCCTCGCCCCGCCCCTTATGCAAATGAGGCAGCGGGAGCCCCCGTGATTGATTCGCTCGCCCCGCCCCTATGCAAATGAAGGGGCGTGGCCTCCCTCGGTTCCCACCGTCCCCCATTGAGAGATTTGGGGGCGGGGGGGGGGGGCCTTAAAGGGCCCGCGCGGGGCGGGGGGGGAGGGCAGAGGATACTGGGGGGGACTGGGAGGACTGGGGGGTTACTGGGAGCTCGGTGGGGGGTAACTGGGAGCGCTGGGAGGCTACTGGGAGCACTGGGGGTGGTTACTGGGATGTAACTGGGAGCACTGGGGGTTACTGGCAGCACTGGGGGTGGTTACTGGGAGCTAACTGGGAGCACTGGGGGTTACTGGGAGCACTGGGAGTCACTGGGGATTTATTGGAAGCACTGGGGGGATGGTTACTGGGAGCACTGGGGAGCACTGAGGGGTTACTGGGAGCACTGAGGGGTGGTTACTGGGAGCACTAGGGAGCACTGAGGGGTTACTGGGAGCACTGGGGGTGGTTACTGGGAGCGCTGGGGAGCACTGAGGGGTTACTGGGAGCACTGGGGGTGGTTACTGGGAGCGCTGGGGAGCACTGGGGGTGGTTACTGGGAGCGCTGGGGGTGGTTACTGGGAGCGCTGCGGAGCACTGAGGGGTTACTGGGAGCACTGGGGGTGGTTACTGGGAGCGCTGCAGAGCACTGGGAGGCTACGGGGGGGTTACTGGGAGGTTACGGGGGGTTACAGAGAGCACTGGAGGGTTACTGGGAGCACTGGGAGTGGGAACTGGGAGCTCTTGGAGCACTGGGAATGGGAACTGGGAGCGCTGGGAGCACTGGGAATGGGACCCGGGAGCTCTTGGAGCACTGGGAATGGGAACCGGGAGCTCTGGAGGGTTACTGGGAGCACTGGGAATAATGGGGAGCTCGGTGGGGGGTAACTGGGAGGGCTGGGGAGTAATTGGGAGCACTGGAGGGTTACTGGGAGCACTGGGAATGGGAACTGGGAGCTCTGGAGGGTTACTGGGAGCACTGGGAATGGGAACTGGGAGCACTGGGAGCACTGGGAATGGGAACTGGGAGCACTGGAGGGTTACTGGGAGCACTGGGAATGGGAACTGGGAGCTCTGGAGGGTTACTGGGAGCACCGGGAATGGGAACTGGGAGCACCGGGAATGGGAACTGGGAGCTCTGGTGGGTTAGTGGGAGCACTGGGAATGGGAACCGGGAGCTCTGGCG
>NW_025963270.1:0-35000 GCF_020740725.1 Corvus hawaiiensis
CCAGACCCCCCCCAGGGGTGTCCCCGTGTCCCCCCCAATGTCCCCTTGTGTGACCCCCCACCCACAGCCCCCCCAGAGTCCCCCGGATCCCCCCCCAGGGGGGTGTCCCCCGGTGTCCCCCCCAATGTCCCCTCGTGTGCCCCCCCCCCCCCCCCCCCCCAGAGCCACCTCAGAGGCCCCCGGATCCCCCCCCAGGGGTGTCCCCCGTGTCCCCCTCGTGTCCCCCTCCCCTCCCAAGACCCCCAGACCCCCCCACGGGTGTCCCCCTCGTGTCCCTTTCGTGTCCCCTCCCCCACCAAAGCTCCCCCAGAGCCCCCCGGACCCCCCCCCCACGGGTGTCCCCCGTGTCCCCCCCCCAATGTCCCCCTCGTGTGCCCCCCCCCACCACAGCCCCCCCAGAGCCCCCCAGGAGTGTCCCCCCCGTGTCCCCCCCCAATGTCCCTTCGTGTGTCCCCCCCCACCAGGGTCACCCCGAGTCCCCCGGACCCCCCCCCATGGTGTCCCCAATGTCCCCCTCGCGTCCCCTCCACCCCCCCCAGAGCCCCCCGGGACCCCCCCCACGGGTGTCCCCCGTGTCCCCCCCCAATGTCCCCTTCGTGTGTCCCCCCCCACCCACAGCCCCCCCAGAGCCCCCCGGACCCCCCCCCCACGGGTGTCCCCCGTGTGCCCCCCCATGTCCCCCTCGTGTCCCCCCCCTGTCCCCCCCACGCCCCCAGAGCCCCCCCAGACCCCCCCCAGGGGTGTCCCCATGTCCCCCCTCGTGTTCCCCCCCGCCCCCCCAGAGCCCCCCCAGAGCCCCCCGAGTCCCCCCCCACGGCTGTCACCCGTGTCCCCCCCACGCCCCAGACCCCCCCAGGTCCCCCCCCAGGGGTGTCCCCGTGTCCCCCTCATGTCCCCCTCCACCCCTCCCCAAGACCCTCGGACCCCCCCCCCACGGGTGGTCCCCCTCGTGTCCTCCAATGTCCCCTCGTGTTCCCCCCCCCCAACCAGAGCCCCCCCAGAGCCCCCAGGGATGTCCCCCAATGTCCCCCCGAGCCCCCCGACCCCCCCCCCATGTCCCCCGCTCCCCCCAAGCCCCCCCCAGCCCCGTCCCCTCCTGTGTCCCCCCCCCCACCCCAGACCCCCCCCCCTTCACCCCTCCCCCCCCCGCGTGTCCCCGCGTCCCCCTCGTGTCCCCTCCCCCCCCCCCCCCCCCGGGAGCAAATCGGATTAACGGGGGGGTGGGGGAGGGGAAGGGGGGGATTAGGGCCCCCCCGCCCCCCCCCCCGCTGCGGCCGCACACGAGCGACGGCGGCCGCGGGGGCTCCCTGGGGGCAGCGCTGAGACCCCCCCGGGACCCCCCCCGGGACCCCCCCCGGGACCCCCAAACCCCCCCCCGGGACCTGCGGGACAGGTGAGAAGACCCCCAAAGGCCGCCCCTCCCCCACCCCCCCAGGTGAGCGACCCCCGTCCCCCGCCCCCACCCCCGGAGGGAATTAAGCGACACCCCCCCCCCCCCCAGTTAAGGGACCCCCTCCCCAATTAAGGACCCTCCCCAATTAAGGGACCCCCCACCAATTAAGGGACCCTCCCCAATTAAGGGAGACCCTCCTCAATTAAGGGACCCCCACCGATTAAGGGACCTCCCCAATTAAGGGACCCTCCCCAATTAAGGGACCCTCCCCAATTAAGGGACCCCCTCCCCAATTAACGGACCCCCACCAATTAAGGGACCTCCCCAATTAAGGGACCCTCCCCAATTAAGGGACCCCTCCCCAATTAAGGGACCCCCCTCCCCCAAATTAAGGGACCCCCCCCGGTACCTGAGGGCAATTAAGAGATGCCCCCCCCCCCCCCATTCTGGGAGCCCCCCCAGGGGTCTTGGGGTGCCCCCCCCCGAGCCCTGGGACCCCCCCCAGACGCCTGGGATGCCCCCCCCCCCATTCTGGGACCCCCCCCCGGGGGTCTTGGGTCTCCTCTGGGGGTCTTGGGGTGCCCCCCCCCCCCCCCCGATTTGGGGCCCCCCCCCCGGATTCCTGGAACCCCCCTGACCCCTGGGACCCCCCCCGGGGCTCTTGGGGTGCCCCCCCCCCCTCTTCTTTTTGGGACCCCTTGGGATTCTTGGGGTGCCCCCCCCGATCCTTGGGACCCCCCCCCAGACCCTTGGGACCCTCGCAGGATTTTTGGGGTCCCCCCCGGGGGTCTTGGGTCTCCTTTGGGGGTCTTTCGGTGCCCCCCCTCCCCCCCCAGCACCCCTGGGGACCCCCCCGGGGGTTTTGGGGGGGCCCCCCCCGACCATCCGGAGCCTCTGTGGAGATATTGGGGTCACCTGGGGGGGTTTGGGGACCCCCCCGGGGGTGTTGGGGTGACACCTGAGCCACCTGCGGGGTTTTGGGGACCCCCCCCGGGGTGTTGGGGTGACACCTGAGCCACCTGGGGGGGTTTTGGGGACCCCCCCCCCGGGGTGTTGGGGTCCCTTTGGGGTGTTGGGGGTCCCTCCCTGGGGGGGTTGGGGGGGCCTGGAAGGGGCGGTTGGGGTGCGCGGGGTGACGGGCGCCAGGTGTGTGACGTGTCCCTGACAGGGGTGACAGGGGTGACAGGGGTGACAGGGGTGACAGGTGATGTGTGCAAGTGACAGGCACAGGTGTGACAGCTGTGACAGGTGACAGGTACAGGTGTGACAGGTGACAGGTGATGTGTGACAGGTACAGGTGTGACAGGCACAGGTGTGACAGGTGACAGGTACAGGTGTGACAGGTGACAGGTGTGAGAGGTGACAGGTGATGTGTGACAGGTACAGGTGTGACAGGCACAGGTGTGACAGGTGACAGGTGTGACAGGTGACAGGCACAGGTGTGACAGGTGACAGGTGTGACAGGTGACAGGTGTGACAGGTGACAGGCACAGGTGTGACAGGCCACAGGTGTGACAGTGTGAATGGTGACAGGTGACAGGCACAGGTGTGACGGGCGTAGGTGTGACAGGTGACAGGGTGATGTGTGACAGGCGCAGGGTGTGACAGGTGAGAGGTGTGACAGGTGACGTGTGACAGGTACAGGTGTGACAGGTGACGTGTGACAGATACAGGTGTGACAGTCACAGGTGTGACAGGTGACGTGTGACAGGTGACAGGTGTGATGGGTACAGGTGTGACATGTGACAGGTGACGTGTGACAGGCGCAGGTGTGACAGGTGACAGGTGTGTGACACGTGATGTGTGACAGGCACAGGTGTGACAGACACAGGGTGTGACAGGTGACAGGTGACGTGTGACAGGCGCAGGTGTGACAGGCACAGGTGTGTGACACGTGACGTGTGACAGGTACGGGGGTGTGACAGGTGACGTGTGACAGCTGACAGGTGTGACAGGTGATGTGTGACATGTGACGTGTGGACAGCTGACAGGTACAGGTGTGACAGGTGACGTGTGACAGCTGACAGGTGTGACAGGTGATGTGTGACATGTGACGTGTGACAGCTGACAGGTACAGGTTGGACGGACAGGTGACAGGTGTGACACGTGACGTGTGACAGGTACAGGTGTGACAGGTGACGTGTGACATGTGACAGGTGACGTGTGACAGGCGGGCAGGTGACACGGGGAGGTGACAGGTGCCGTCTGAGTGGGGGACGTGTGACGTGTGACCGCGTGACGGGACAGGTGACAGGGACAGGTGACACGCGATGTTTGACCCCAGCGCCGCGTGCGGGTGACGCAGAGGTGCCACCTCCCCGTGCCCAGGGATGAAGGATCCCAGAATAACCAGGGCGGGATTAGGGCGGGGCCTGTCCCCGGGACTGGGGTGACACCGGGTGACACCGGGGCGGGAGGGACACCCGAGAGACACAGGTGACACCCAGGGCACAGGTGACACCTGGCACAGGTGACAAAGGGCACCGGTGACACCCAGGGCACAGGTGACACCTGGCACAGGTGACACAGGGGCACCGGTGACACCCAGGGCACAGGTGAGACCTGGCACAGGTGACACAGGGCACCGGTGACAGCCAGGGCAGGTGACACCTGGCACAGGTGACACCTGGCACCGGTGACAGCCAGGACAAGTGACACCTGGCATAGATGACACAGGGCAGCGGTGACAGCCAGGGCACAGGTGACACCTGGCACAGGTGACACAGGGCACCGGTGACAACCAGGGCAGGGTGACACAGGACACAGGTGACACCCAGGGCAGGTGACACCCTGGCACAGGTGACACAGGGCACCGGGTGACACCCAGGACAAGTGACACCTGGCATAGATGACACAGGGCACAGGTGACACCCAGGGCAGGTGACACCTGGCACAGGTGACACCTGGCACCGGTGACACCCAGGGCAGGTGACACAGGACACAGGTGACACCCAGGGCACCGGTGACACCCAGGGCACAGGTGACACCTGGCACAGGTGACACCTGGCACAGGTGACAGCCAGGGCAGGTGACACCTGGCACAGGTGACACCCAGGGCACCGGTGACACCCAGGGCACAGGTGACACCTGGCACCGGTGACAGCCAGGGCACAGGTGACACCTGGCACAGGTGACACCTGGCACCGGTGACACCCAGGGCAGGTGACACAGGACACAGGTGACACCCAGGGGCACCGGTGACACCCAGGGCAGGTGACACCTGGCACAGGTGACACCTGGCACAGGTGACACCTGGCACCGGTGACAGCCAGGGCACAGGTGACACCTGGCACAGGTGACACAGGGCACCGGTGACACCCAGGGCAGGTGACACCTGGCACAGGTGACACAGGGCACAGGTGACACCCAGAGCAGGTGATACGGGGCACAGGTGACACAGGGCACAGGTGGTACTGCAGCGTGGTGACACCCGGAGCAGGTGGCACAGGGCACAGGTGACACCAGGTGTGGGTGACACGGGGCACAGGTGACACCCAGAGCAGGTGACACGGGGCACAGGTGACACGGGGCACAGGTGGCACTGCAGCGTGGTGACACCCGGAGCAGGTGACAGAGGGCACAGGTGACACCCAGAACAGGTGACACGGGGCACAGGGTGACACCCGGAGCAGGTGACAGAGGGCACAGGTGACACCCGGAGCAGGTGACACGGGGCACAGGTGACACCCGGAGCAGGTGACAGAGGGCACAGGTGACACCTGGCACAGGTGACACGGGGCACAGGTGGCACCCGGAGCAGGTGACAGAGGGCACAGGTGACACCTGGCACAGGTGACACGGGGCACAGGTGACACCCGGAGCAGGTGGACACGGGGCACAGGTGACACCCGGAGCAGGTGACAGAGGGCACAGGTGGCCACCCGGAGCAGGTGACAGAGGGCACAGGTGACACCCGGAGCAGGTGACACGGGGCGCAGGTGGCACCCGGAGCAGGTGACACGGGGGGGGATGTGGCACCGGGGGGTGTCCCCGCCCCAGGGGTGTCCCCGTTGTCCCCGTCCCCTCCCCGTGTCCCCCCCCTCCCCCCCCCCCGCTCTCCCAAGTGGCCCCGCCCGGGGGGGGGATGGGTGGGAAGGGGGGGGAGGGGGCGATGGGGGGGTGGGGGAGGGGGTGGGGGAGGGGGAGGGGGTGGGGGAGGGGGGATTATCCCGGGTTTAACCCCCCTCCCCCCCCCCGGCGGATTAACGGGGGCCGCGGGGGATGATGGGAATGGGGGGGGGCAGGGGCCGGCTCATCCCCTCCCCCCCCTCCCCCACTCCCCTTCCGGGAACCACTGACCACTGACCCCCCCACTGACCGCTGACCACTGACCCGCTGACCACTGACCACTGACCGCTGACCCCCCAATGACCACTGGCCCCCCACTGACCGCTGACCACTGACCACCACCACTGACCCCCCCAGTGACCACTGACCGCTGACCCCCCCACTGACCACTGGCCCCCCAGTGACCGCTGACCACTGACCACCACCACTGACCCCCCTAGTGACCACTGACCCCTGCTACTGACCACTGACCTCCTCGCTGACCCATCCCCACCGACCACTGACTCCCCCCAATGACCGCTGACCCCCCCAGTGACCACTGACCGCTGACCACTGATCCCCCAGTGACCACTGACCCCCCCCCCCAATGACCACTGACTCCCCCCCAGGGACCACTGACCCACCCCTGGGAGCCCCCCACTGAACCACTGACCCCCTCCCACTGACCACTGACCCCCTCCCACTGACCCACTGAACGCCTCCCACTGACCAGTGACCCCCTCCCACTGACCACTGACCCCCCCCTACTGACCAGTGACCCCCTCCCCACTGACCACAGCGTGTCCCCCAGGTGACCCTCCCATGGTGGCCATGGTGACATCGCTGGACGCCTCCGGGCCACCGCCGGCCCCTGAGGGGGTCTCGCGCCCCGGCACAGCTCGGACATGCGGCCCCCGCGGGGACGGGGCTGGGCACGGCGGTGGACCCCGCCCGCGGTGGCACCGGGGACACCTCCCACGGTGGTGCATTTCCCCTGTTGGTGGCACCGCTCGTGGCATCGTCTCGAGTGGTGGTGGCACCTCCCAGGGTGACATCGGCACCTCCCAGGGTGACACCGGCACCTCCCACGGTGACACCGGCACCTCCCGTGGTGACATCGGCATCTCCCAGGGTGACACCGGCACCTCCCACGGTGGTGGCATTTCCCCTGTTGGTGGCACCGCTCGTGGCATCGTCTCGAGTGGTGGTGGCACCTCCCGTGGTGACATCGGCACCTCCCACGGTGACACCGGCACCTCCCAGGGTGACACCGGCACGTCCCAGGGTGACATCGGCACCTCCCGCCGTGACGCCGGCACCTCCCACGGTGGCATCCGCCACGGTGACACCCGCAACGGTGACGTTTCCCACGGTGGTGGCACCTCGCACAGCATCATCTCCCACGGTGGCATCTCCAGCGGTGACATCTCCCACACTGGTGGCGTCTCCCATGGTGGCACCTCCCACAGTGACATTGCCCACGGTGGTGGTACTTTCCACGGTGGTGGCTTCTCTCATAGTGTTGTTTCCCATGGTGGCACCTCCGGCGGTGACATCTCCAACAGTGGTGGCATCTCCTCTCATGGTGACTCTTTCTCTGGTGGCTTCTGCCACGGTGGCACCTCCCAGAAGAGTGACAACTCCCACGGTGACATCTCCCACGGTGGCACCTCCCAGAAGAGTGACAACTCCCACAGTGACAACTCCCACGGCGACATCTCCAAGAGTGACATCTCCAACACTGGTGGCACCTCCCATGGCGGTGGCACCTCCCACAGTGACATTGCCCACGGTGGTGGCACCTCCCATGGCATCATCTCCCACGGCGGAGTCTCCTCTCATGGTGACATTTCCCACGGTGACAGCTCCACTGTTGGTGGCTCTGCTCATGGCATCATCTCCCACACTGGTGGCACCTCCCATGGTGGCATCTCCCATGGTGGCATCTCCATGGTGGCACCTCCCACAGTGACGTCTCCCACGGTGGTGGCACTTTCCACGTTGGTGGCTCCTCTCACAGCGTCGTCTCCCACGGTGGCATCTCCAGCGGTGACATCTCCGACAGCGGTGGCATCTCCTCTCATGGTGGCACCTCCCACAGGGACATCTCCCATGGCGGCATCTCCTCTCATGGTGACTCTTTCTCTGGTGGCACCTCCCATGGTGGCACCTCCCACAGTGACGTCACCCACGGTGGTGGCACTTTCCACGTTGGTGGCTCCTCTCATGGCGTCGTCTCCCACGGTGACGTCCCCACCAGTGGTGGCATCTCTGATGGGGACATCTCCAATGGTTGTGGCGTCTCTTGTGGCACCACCTCCCACGGTGGCATCTCCAAAAGTGACACATCCCATGGTGGTTCCTCCAATGGTGGCACCTCCCACGGTGACATCTCCCCCAGCGACATTTTCCATGGCGGTGGCACCTCTCGCGTCGTGACCCGCCATGGTGGTGACGTCTCCCACCGCGGCATCTTCCACGGTGACACCTCCCACGGGGACATCTCCCACGGTGGTGGCATCTCCCGTGGTGGCATCTCCAGCAGTGACATCTCCCCTGGTGGTGATGCCTCCCCGAATGGCCTCTCCCACGGTGGTGGCATCTCCAACAGTGACCTCGGCCACCAGGACATCTCTTATGGCGGCGTCACATCCCGCAGTGACCCCTCCCGCAGTGGTGGCATCTCCCACGGTGGTGGCATCTCCAACAGTGACCTCGGCCACCAGGACATCTCCTATGGCGGCGTCACATCCCACAGTGACACCTCCTGCAATGGTGGCATCTCCCATGGTGGTGGCATCTCCAACAGTGACCTCGGCCACCAGGACATCTCCTATGGCGGCGTCACATCCCGCAGTGACACCTCCTGCAATGGTGGCATCTCCCACGGTGGTGGCATCTCCAACAGTGACCTCGGCCACCAGGACATCTCCTATGGCGGCGTCACATCTCGCAGTGACACCTCCTGCAATGGTGGCATCTCCCATGGTGGTGGCATCTCTTGTGGCACCACCTCCCATGGTGACATCGGCCACAGTGACATTTCTCATGGCGGTGGCACCTCCCATGGCAGCATCTCCGATGGTGACACCCCCCATGGCAGTGGCACCTCTTGTGGCATCGCATCCCATGGTGGCATCTCCCGTGGTGGCATCTCCCACAGTGGTGGCACCTCCAAGAAGGACACCTTCCACAGTGGTGGCATCTCCCACATTGACATCTCCAAAACTGACACCTCCAACGGTGACACCTCCCACAGGGACACCTCCCGTGGTGACCCCTCCAACGGTGACACCTCCCATGGTGACACCTCCCATGGTGACAATGGTGCCACCTCCCATTGCGGTGGCACCTCCCACAGGGACGCCTCCCGCAGCGGTGCCACCTCCCACGGTGGCATTTCCCAAGGTGGTGCCACCTCTCACGGTGGCATCTCCCGCGGCGGTGCCACCTCCCACAGGGACACCTCCCGAGGCGGTGCCACCTCCCACGGTGGCATCTCCCGCGGCGGTGCCACCTCCCGCGTGGCGCCCTCGCCCCTCCTGCTGCTGCTGCTGTCCCACCACCCCCGGTGGCCTCCCGCGCTGGCGCCCGTGCCCCCGCTGCTGCTGCTGCTCCTCCTCCTCGGCTCCTGTCCCCTGCCCTCGCTGGCCGCCACCTTCAAGGTGGGGGTGCTGGGTCCCTGGGGCTGTGACCCGCTGCTGGCGCGGGCGCTGCCCGAGGTGGCCTCGCGCCTGGCCGTGGCGCGGCTCAACCGCGACCCCGCGCTGACCGCCGGCTACTGGTGGGACGCGGCCGTGCTGCCCGAGCCCTGCGCCACCCCCCAGGCCGTGGCCGGACTGGTCAACGCCGAGCGCTACGCCAGCGCCATCGTGGGTCCCCTCAACCCCGCGGCCTGCGGCGCCGCCGGACTCTTGGCCGCGGCCTGGAACAAGCCCTTGGTGTCCTGGGCGTGCGCCGGGGGCCGGAGCGGTCACTCTGGTGAGGCCGCTGCCCGCGCCGGCCGGCGTCCTGCACGCCGTGCTGCGCTACTTCCGCTGGGCGCACGTGGCCGTGGTGGCCGCGCCGCAGGACCTGTGGGTGGAGGCCGGCGCGGAGCTGGCGAGGGAGCTGAGGGCCAGGGGGCTGCCGGTCACCGTGGTCACCGCGGCCGGAGAGGACGAGGACGAGGCGGAGCAGGCGCTGAGGAGGGTGCAGAGGGCGGACGGGGTGCGAGGTGAGGGCAGGGAGGGATGGAGGTGGAGGAGGGAGGTGGAGAAGGGAGATGGGAGATGGGAGATGGAGGTGGAGGTGGAGGTGGAGGAGGGAGATGGAGGTGGAGGTGGAGATGGAGGTGGAGGAGGGAGAGGAAGGGATGGATGGATGGATCCATGGATGGATGGAGGGATGGACAGATGGATGGATAAAGGATGGACGGAGATGGGAAGGGAAGGATGGATGAAGATGGTGGACATGGGATGGATGGATGATGGATGGATGGAGGGATGGATGGATGGAGGGATGGATGGATGGAGGGATGGATGGATGGAGGGATGGATGGATGGAGGGATGGAGGGATGGATGGATGGATGGAGGGATGGATGGATGGAGGGATGGATGGATGGAGGGATGGATGGATGGAGGGATGGGTGGATGGAGGGATCCATGGATGGATGGATGGGTGGATGGATGGAGGGATGGATGGATCCATGGATGGATGGATGGATGGATGGATGGAGGGATGGATGGATGGATGGAGGGATGGATGGATGCAGGGATGGATGGATGGATGGATGGATGGATGGATGGAGGGATGGATGGATGGATGGATGGATGGAGGGATGTATGGATGGAGGGATGGATGGATGGAGGGAGGGATGGATGGATGGATGGACGGATGGATGGAGGGATGGATGGATGGATGGAGAGATGGATGGATGGATGGATGGAGGGATCCATGGAGGGATGGAGGGATCCATGGAGGGATGGAGGGGCGGATGGATGGAGAGATGGATGGATGGAGGGATGGATGGAGGGATGGAGGGATGATGGAGGGATGGATGGATGGATGGAGGGATGATGGAGGGATGGATGGATGGATGGAGGGACGGATGGATGGACGGATGGATGGATGGAGGGATGGATGGATGGATGGAGGGATGGATGGAGGGATGGATGGAGGGATGGATGGATGGATGGATGGATGGAGGGATGGATGGATGGAGGGATGGATGGATGGATGGATGGAGGGATGGATGGAGGGATGGATGGATGGATGGATGGATGGAGGGATGGATGGATGGATGGATGGATGGATGGAGGGATCCATGGAGGGATGGAGGGATCCATGGAGGGATGGAGGGGCGGATGGATGGAGAGATGGATGGATGGATGGATGGATGGAGGGATGGAGGGATGATGGAGGGATGGATGGATGGATGGAGGGATGATGGAGGGATGGATGGATGGATGGAGGGATGGATGGATGGAGGGATGGATGGAGGGATGGATGGAGGGATGGATGGAGGGATGGATGGATGGATGGATGGATGGAGGGATGTATGGATGGAGGGATGGATGGATGGATGGATGGATGGATGGATGGACGGATGGATGGACGGATGGATGGATGGAGGGATGGAGGGATGGAGGGATGGATGGATGGAGGGATGGATGGATGGATGGATGGACGGATGGATGGACGGATGGATGGATGGAGGGATGGATGGATGGAGGGATGGATGGATGGATGGATGGATGGATGGATGGATGGATGGAGGGATCCATGGAGGGATGGAGGGGCGGATGGATGGAGAGATGGATGGACGGATGGATGGATGGATGGACGGATGGATGGATGGAGGGATGGATGGATGGAGGGATGGATGGAGGGATGGATGGATGGATGGAGGGATGATGGATGGATGGATGGATGGAGGGATGGATGGAGGGATGGAGGGATGGATGGATGGATGGAGGGATGGAGGGATGGATGGATGGATGGATGGATGGATGGAGGGATGGATGGATGGATGGAGGGATGATGGATGGATGGATGGATGGAGGGATGGATGGAGGGATGGAGGGATGGATGGATGGATGGAGGGATGGAGGGATGGATGGAGGGATGGATGGATGGAGGGATGGATGGATGGATGGATGGATGATGGATGGATGGATGGATGGAGGGATGGATGATGGATGGATCCATGGATGGATGGAGGGATGAGGGATGGATGGATGGATGGAGGGATGGATGATGGATGGATCCATGGATGGATGGATGGATGGAGGGATGATGGATGGATGGATGGATGGATGGAGGGATGATGGATGGATCCATGGATGGATGCATGGATGGATGGAGGGATGATGGATGGATGGATGGATGGATGGAGGGATGGATGGATGGATGGATGGATGGATCCATGGATGGATGGAGGGATGGATGGATGGATGGATGGTGGGATGGATCCATGGATGGATCCATGGATGGATGGAGGGATGATGGATGGATGGATGGATGGATGGATGGATGGATGGAGGGATGATGGATGGATGGATAGATGGATGGATGGATGGATGGAGGGATGGATGGAGGGATGATGGATGGATGGAGGGATGGAGGGATGGATGGATGGATGGATGGATGATGGATGGATGGATGGATGGAGGGATGGAGGGATGGAGGGATGGATGGATGGATGGATGGATGATGGATGGATGGATGGATGGATGGAGGGATGGATGGAAGGATGGATGGAGGGATGGAGGGATGGAGGGATGGATGGATGGATGGATGGATGGAGGGATGATGGATGGATGGATGGATGGACGGATGGATCCATGGATGGATCCATGGATGGATGGAGGGATGGACAGATGGATGGATAAAGGATGGACGGAGATGGGAAGGGAAGGATGGATGAAGATGGACGCAGATGGACAGCTGGAACGGATGAAGTCCAGGGCGGGCCTCGGGGGGCGCTGCCCGGTGCCATCGCCGCGTCCCCACGTCCCCGCCGTGTCCCCCCGGCAGTGGTGGTGATGTGCATGCACTCCGTCCTGCTGGGCGGGCGGGAGCAGAAGGTTCTCCTGGAGAAGGCCGAGGACCTGGGCATGACGGACGGGACGTTCGTGTTCATCCCGTACGACGCGCTGACCTTCGCGCTGCCCTATCGCCACGTGCCCTACCCGGTGCTGGCCAACAACACCAAGCTGCGCCTGGCCTACGACGCCGTGCTGACCATCACCATCGACTCGCCCGACACCTCCTTCCACGAGGCCCTCGAGGAGGCCAAGAAGGCCTATGAGGTCCCCATGAACATCAACCCCACAGAGGTGGGGCTGAGGGGGGTCTCGAAGGGGTTTGGAGGGGTCTGGTGGGGTTGGGGATGTCTTGAGGGGGGGTTGGGGGCATCTTCAGGGGGTTTGAGAGGCATCTCTAGGGGGTTTGGGGTATCTCAAGGGGGTTTGAGGGTATCTCTGGAGGGTTTGGGGTGTTCCAAGAGGGTTGGGGGTGTCTTAATGGAGTTTCGGGTATCTCAGGAGGGTTTGGGGACATCTCTGGAGGGTTTGAAGCAGCTTAACAGAGGTTGGGGTATCCCAGGGGGGTTTGGGGGCATCTCAGGGGGGTTTGGAGGTATCTTCATGGGGCTGGGGATACCTTGATGGGGTTGGGGGCATCTCAAGGGGGTTTGGGGCGTCTCCCAGGGGTTGGGTAGAGGTGGCTGTGGTCAATGGGAAATGACCATGGCCAATGGGAGATGACCATGGCCAACATGAGATGACCATGGCCAATGGGAGATCACCACAGCCATCTTGTGTTGACCATAACCATCTTTGTTGACCATGGCAATGGAAGGAGACCATCGCCAGTGGGAGACAAGCACGGCCACCTTACCTTGACCATGGCCAGTGGGAGATGACCATGGCCACCTTACCTTGACCATGGCCAATGGGAGATGACCATGGCCAGTGGGAGATGACCACAGCCACCTAACCTTGACCATGGCCAGTGGGAGATGACCATGGCCACCTTACCTTGACCATGGCCAGTGGGAGATGACCACGGCCACCTTACCTTGACCATGGCCAGCGGGAGATGACCACGGCCACCTTGCCTTGACCATGGCCAGTGGGAGATGACCACAGCCACCTAACCTTGACCATGGCCAATGGGAGATGACCATGGCCACCTTACCTTGACCATGGCCAGCAGGAGATGACCATGGCCACCTAACCTTGACCATGGCCAATGAGAGATGACCACAGCCACCTAACCTTGAACACGGCCATCAGGCGATGACCACGGCCACCTTGCCTTGACCATGGCCAATGGGAGATGACCACGGCCACCTTGCCTTGACCACAGCCAACACAACACAACCACACCCCCACCCTCCCCCTCTGGGTGCCACCACCCCCCACCCCGTGGCACCCACCAGTGTCCCCTGACCTGTCCCCTCCCGCCAGGTCCACCCGCTCTTCTCCACCATCTACAACTCCATCTACTTCCTGGCCATGGTGGTGGAGGCCACGCACCGCAGCGGCCGCTGGGTGATGGGCACCAGTGTGGCCGACCACGCCCGCGACTTCCAGCTCGAGGGCTTCTGCCAGACCTTCACTGTGGACAAGGACGGCGAAGTCTCGGTGCCCTACGTGGTGCTGGACACGGACGGCAAAGGCCACCACCTGTGGGCGGTCTACGGGCTGGAGCCGGGCATGCGCGGCCTCAGCTACCGTAGCCACAGCCCCCACTGGCCCCACAGCTCCAGCCCGGACACCGACGCCGGCTGCTGGTTCGACTCCAACACCATCTGCAACGGAGGTGGGCGGCCACAGGGTCACCACGGGCTTGGGAGGGTCAGGGTGGTGGTGACACCATGGTCCAGGACCAGCCGTGGTGTCACCATGGTCCTGAACCGACTGTGGTCCCTTTGTGGTTGTGGTGCCACCACAGTCCTGGACCAGCCGTGGTCCTTTCATGGTCATGGTGCCACCACGGTCCTGGATCAGTCGGGGTCATGGTGCCACCACGGTTCTGGACCAGCCGTGGTCCTTTCATGGTCATGGTGCCACCACGGTTCTGGACCAGCCGTGGTCTCTTCATGGTTGTGGTGCCACCACGGTCCTGGACCAGCTGTGGTCCTTTCATGGTCATGGTGCCACCACGGTTCTGGACCAGCCGTGGTCTCTTCATGGTTGTGGTGCCACCACAGTCCTGGACCAGCCGTGGTCTCTTCATGGTTGTGGTGCCACCACAGTCCTGGACCATCTGTGGTCCTATCATGGTTATGGTGCCACCACGGTCCTGGATCAATCGGAGTCATGGTGCCACCACGGTCCTGGATCAATCAGGGTCATGGTGCCACCACGGTTCTGGACCAGCCATGGTCCCTTCATGGTTGTGGTGCCACCACGGTTCTGGATCAATCGGAGTCATGGTGCCACCATGCTCCTGGATCAGCCGTGGTCTCTCCATGGCCATGGTGCCACCATGGTCCTGGATCAATCAGGATCTTGGTGCGACCACGGTCCTGGAGCTCAAGGGAGTTTGGAGGCATCTCCAGGGGGTTTCAAGTCATCTCTAGGGGGTTTAGAGGCATCTCAAAGGGGTCACGGTGCCACTGCAGTCCCGGACCTGCCGTGGTCACTGTCCCACCACAGTCCCAGTCCCACCATGGTCCCAGTCCCACCATGGTCCCAGTCCCACCAGTACCACCATGTTCCTGCTCCCACCACGGGCCATGTGTCTGAGTGTCCAAGTGTCCGAGTGTCTCTGAGGTGTCCGGGCAGGCCAGTGGCGCCAGGGTGTGTCCATCCCTCCCTCCATCCTTCCCTCCATCCCTTCCTTCATCGCCCCCACAGATCCTCCATCCATCCACGGCCACCATGTCCATCTGTCCATCCATCCTTCCATCCATCCATGTCCACCATGTCCATCCATCCATCCATGTCCATCTGTCCATCCATCCATCCATCCACCCATCCATGTGCCATCATGTCCGTCTGTCCATCCATCCATCTATCCATCCACGGCCACCATGTCCATCCATCCATCCATGTCCATCTGTCCATCTGTCCATCCATCCTTCCATCCATCCATGTCCACCATGTCCATCCATCCATCCATGTCCATCTGTCCATCTGTCCATCCATCCTTCCATCCATCCATGTCCACCATGTCCATCCATCCATCCATGTCCATCTGTCCATCCATCCTCTCCCCTCTCCATCCATGTCCACCCACAGGTGACCTCCAGTGCCACAACCACTGGGTGACTTTGATTCCCCAGGTGACCACATCCCCCTGGTCACCTCTGGTCACTCCTGGTCACTCTGGGTCACTCCTGGTCACTCCTGGTCACCCTGGGCCACTCCCGCTCACTCTGGGTCACTCCTGGTCACTCCCGTGGTCTCTCCGCAGGGTTGGACGCCAAATTCGTCTTCTTCTTGTTCCTCCTCATCGCCGCCATCATCGCGGCCGGCGCCGCCCTCGCCTGCCACATCAGGTGGGTGGCCCTGGTGGCCCTGGTGGCCCCTTGGCAGCTCTGTGTCCCTGCCCAGGGTGGCCCTGGTGGCCCTGGTGGCCCCTCAGCAGCTCCGTGTCCCTGCCCAGGGTGGCCCTGGTGGCCCTGGTGGCCCCTCAGCAGCTCCGTGTCCCTGCCCAGGGTGGCCCCGGTGGTTCTGGTGGCCCCTCAGCAGCTCCATGTCCCTGCCCAGAGTGGCCATGGTGGCCCCTTGGCAGCTCTGTGTCCCTGCCCAGGGTGGCCCAGGTGGCCCCTCAGCAGCTCCGTGTCCCTGCCCAAGGTGGCCCTGGTGGCCCAGGTGTCCCCTCAGCAGCTCCGTGTCCCTGCCCAAGGTGGCCCTGGTGGCCCTGGTGGCCCCTCAGCAGCTCCATGTCCCTGCCCAAGGTGGCCCTGCTGGCTCTGGTGGTCCCTCAGCAGCTCTGTGTCCCTGGTGGCCCTGGTGGCCCTGGTGGCCCCTCAGCAGCTCCATGTCCCTGCCCTGGTGGCCCTGGTGGCTTTGGTCTCCCCTCAGCATCTCGGGGGGGCTCCAATGATCCCGGTGGCCCCTCAGCAGCTCCGTGTCCCCACTCTGGGGTGGCCCTGGTGGCCCCGGTGGCCCCGGTGGCCGCTCGGTGTCCCCACTCTGGGGTGTCCCCGGTGTCCCCACTGTCCCCACTGTCCCCCAGGCGCTACATCCAGCAGGCGCAGCTCGTCAACGGCCCCAACAAAATCATCCTGACCATGGAGGACCTGACCTTCACCTACACCCACAGCAGCAAACAGGTGACACCGGGGACACCGGGGACAGCGGGGGGACAATGGAGGGACACCGGGGACACCGGGGACACCCCAGAGTGGGTGGGACAGCGGGGGGACAATGGGGGGACAGCGGGGGGATGATGGGGAGGAAAACAGGGGGACATCGTGGGGGACGTTGAGGAGGCCACGTCGGCTCAGGGTGAAGTGTCCCCATGGCCTGAGGTGTCCCCAGGGCCGGAGAGAACCTGGTGTGACCCCATGGGTGATGTGTCCCCGTGGCCTGAGGTGTCCCCATGGCCTGAGGTGTCCCCATGGCTGGACGTGTCCCCAGGGCCAGGAGAAGGTCCATGGGCTGGTGTGTCCCCAATGGGTGACACGTCCCCATGACCGGTGGGACCCCATGGGTGACGTTCCCAATGCGTGACGTGTCCCCAGTGGGTTGTTGGGTCCCCATGACTGGTGGGACCCTGTGGGTGACGTGTCCCCGGTGGGTGACGTGTCCCCATGGCCTGAGGTGTCCCCATGGCCTGAGGTGTCCCCAGGGCCTGAGGTGTCCCCAGGGGTGACGTGTCTCCAGGGCCAGGGACAACCTGGTGGGACCCTGTGGGTGACGTGTCCCCATGACTGGTGGCTCTCCATGGCTGGTGTGTCCCTGTGGTGACGTCCCCATGGGTGACGTGTCCCCACGGGTGATGTGTCCCCATGGGTGACGTGTCCCCATGGGTGACGTGTCCCCACAGGTGATGTGTCCCCATGGTGGGACCCCGTGGATGATGGGTCCCCATAAGTGACATGTCCCCGTGGGTGACATCCCTGGTGTCCTCATGGCTGCTGTGACCCCATGGTGACATCTCCCAGTGGGTGACGTGTTCCCCTGGGTGACCCCATGGTGACATCTCCCACTGGGTGTCATCGTGGTGTCCCCATGCCTGCTGTGACCCCATGGTGACATCTCCCACTGGGTGACGTGTCCCCGTGGGTGACACCTCCGTGTCCCCATCCCTGATATGATCCCTTGGTGACATCTCCCAATGGGTGACGTGTCCCCAAGGGTGACACCTCCATGCGCCCATGCCCGCTGTGACCCCATGGTGACATCTCCCCCTGGGTGACATCGTGGTGTCCCCACGCCCGCTGTGACCCCATGGTGACATCTCCCAATGGGTGACATCATGGTGTCCCCACGCCCGCTGTGACCCCATGGTGACATCTCCCAATGGGTGACATCATGGTGTCCCCACGCCCGCTGTGACCCCGCGGTGCCCTGTCCCGGTGGGTGACCCCGCGGTGCCCCCTGCCCCTCCCCCGCAGGTGGGCAGCAGCCAGACCAGCCTGGCCGGTCACAGCGTGGCCGACACCAAGAGCCTCCACAGCGCCACCCCCGGCCCGGACAACGCCAACGCAGCCGAGGTGAGACCCCCCCCGTCCCCTCCCCCACCTCCTCAGGGACCCCCGGTGTCCCCTCCCCTCCATGGCCGGAAGGGGGCGCCCCTCCCCCACGTTGGGGACCCGGCCCCACCCCCACCTCCGGGGCGATGATTGACAGCTGTTTCCCGGCCCCGCCCCCCCGGGCGATGATTGACAGTTGCTTCCTGGCCCCACCCCCCCCTCCGGGGCGATAATTGACAGCTGTTTCCCGGCCCCGCCCCCCTCCGGGGAGATGATTGACAGCTGTTTCCCGGCCCCGCCCCCCTCCGGGGAGATGATTGACAGCTGTGTCCCGGCCTCGCCCCCCCCGGGCGATGATTGACAGTTGCTTCCCGGCCTTTCCCCGCAGGAGAAGCCGAAGGACAGCAGCAACCTCCCGCTCCTGCTGCTCCTGTTCAACCAGCAGGGCATCGTCGCCTCCATGCAGGTGAGGCTGGGAGCCAAAATCCCCCCGATTCACCCCAAAATCTCACCCTCTGCCTCGCCCCTCCCCCCTTCCCTCCCCCCACCCGCCACCCCAAATTTAAAGGAGGAAATTCGGGGGGTGGGGGGGGATCTGAGGTGGCTTTGGGTCTCGGTGGGGTTGGGTGGGGTGGTGGGGTGTCACCGTGGCTGTTGAGTGTCCCCAGGTGTCCCCAAGTGTCCCCAGGGGTGGTTTTGGGGGGGCTGAGGCCTCACCCCCCCCGTGCCCCTCCCCCACAGGGTGACTGGGTGTGGCTGAAGAAGTTCCCGGGGGACCAACACGTAGAGGTGAAACCGGCCACCAAGCTGACCTTCTGCAAGGTGAAGGGGCTGGGGACACCCGGGGGTGAGGGGACATCAGGGGGGTGTGAGGGACAAGGTTGGAGTGTGGGGGAGCGTCATTGGGTCATGGGGACATCGTTGGGTCATGGGGACATCGTTGGGTCATGGGGACATCAGGTGGTCATGGGACATCGTTGGGTCATGGGGACATTGAGGAGCAATGGGGACACTGTTCGGTCATGAGGACATCGTTGGGTCATGGGTACATCATTGGGTCATGGGGACATCGCTGGGTCATGATGGACAATGATGGACCATGGGGAGCGTCATTGGGTCATGGGGACATTGTTGGGTCATGAGGACATTGTTGGGTCATGGGGACATTGGGGGCAATGGGGACACTGTTCGGTCATGAGGACATTGTTGGGTCATGGGGACATCATTGGGTCATGGGGACATCATTGGGTCATGTGGACATCGTTGGGTCATGGGGACATCGTTGGGTCATGGAACATCATTGGGTCATGTGGACATCGTTGGGTCATGGGGACATCGTTGGGTCATGATGGACAATGATGGACCACAGGGAGCGTCATTGGGTCATGGGGACATTGTTGGGTCATGAGGACATTGTTGGGTCATGGGGACATTGGGGGCAATGGGGACATTGTTGGGTCATGGGGACATTGAGGGGTCATGGGACATTGAGGAGCAATGGGGCCATCATTGGGTCATGGGGACATCGTTGGGTCATGGGGACGTCATTGGGTCATGGGGACATCATTGGGTCATGGGGACATCATTGGGTCATGGGGACATCGTTGGGTCATGGGGACGTCATTGGGTCATGGGGACATCGTTGGGTCGTGGGGACATCGTTGGGTCATGGGGACATTGAGGAGCAATGGGGCCATCATTGGGTCATGGGGCCATCATTGGGTCATGGGGACATCAGGTGGTCATGGGACATCGTTGAGTCATGGGGACATTGAGGAGCAATGGGGACACTGTTCGGTCATGAGGACATTGTTGGGTCATGGGTACATCATTGGGTCATGGGGACATCGTTGGGTCATGATGGACAATGATGGACCATGGGGAGCATCATTGGGCCATGGGGACATCGTTGGGTCATGGGGACATCGTTGGGTCATGATGGACAATGATGGAGCACAGGGAGCGTCATTGGGTCATGGGGACATTGTTGGGTCATGAGGACATTGTTGGGTCATGGGGACATTGGGGGCAATGGGGACATTGTTGGGTCATGGGGACGTTGAGGGGTCATGGGACATTAAGGGGCAATGGGGCCATCATTGGGTCATGGGGACATCGTTGGGTCATGGGGACATTGTTGGGTCATGGGGACGTCATTGGGTCATGGGGACATTGAGGGGTCATGGGGACATCATTGGGTCATGGGGCCATCATTGGGTCATGGGGACATCAGGTGGTCATGGGACATCGTTGGGTCATGGGTACATCATTGGGTCATGGGGACATCGCTGGGTCATGATGGACAATGATGGACCATGGGGAGCGTCATTGGGCCATGGGGACATCGTTGGGTCATGGGGACATTGTTGGGTCGTGGGGACGTCATTGGGTCATGGGGACATCGTTGGGTCATGAGGACGTTGAGGGGTCATGCGGACATTGGTGGATCACGGTGGGACAATGTCAAGGCCAGGTCAAGGGCAGGTCATGGGAGGTCAACGCCGAGCCTCGTCCCACACGTCCCTGACATCATCCCACGTGTCCACGCCCTGTCCCACGTGTCCCCACCCCACATGGCCCTGCTCCATCCCACTGTCCCCACCACCTCCCTCGTGTCCCCTCCCCGGCCCCGTGTCCCCGCGCAGCTGCGGGACCTGCGGCATGAGAACGTGAACCTGTTCCTGGGCTTCTTCCACGACTGCGGCATCTTCGCCGTCGTGTCCGAGCACTGCTCGCGCGGGAGCCTCGAGGACCTGCTGCGCAACGAGGACATGAAGCTCGACTGGATGTTCAAGTCCTCCCTCCTCATCGACCTCATCAAGGTGGCCACGGGGTGGCCTTGGCGGGCTGGTGGCCATGGGGGTGCTGGTGGCAAAGGAGGTGGCCATGGGGTGGTCATGGTGGTAGCCATGGAGGTGGGCTTGCTGGTTGGTAGCCATGGCAGCCAAGGCAGTGGTTGGTAGCCGTGACTGGTGGCCGTGGTGGTGGTGGCCATGGCTGTGAGCAGTGGCCATGGTGTTGTTGGCCATGGTTGGTGGCCACAGTGGTGGTTGTTGGCCATGGCATTTTTTGTTGGCCATGGCGTTGCTGACCATGGCATTGGTTGGTGGCCATGGCGGCCATGACACCCTGATGTCCCCACAGGGCGTGTGGTACCTGCACCGCTGCAACGTTGTCCATGGAGGCCTCAAGTCCCAGAACCGTGCCTTGGGTGGTGACCAGGGTGTTGTTGACCCTCACATTGGTTGTTGACCGTGGCATTGTTGACCACGGCATTGATTGTTGGCCATGGTGTTGTTGACCATGGTGTTGATTGGTGATCATGGAGGTGTTGACAATAGCGTTGTTGACCACGGCATTGGTTGCTGACCGTGACCTTGGTCATGGCATTGACTGATGACCATGCCACTGTTGACCATGGCATTGATTGGTGACCACGACCTTGATTGATGTCCATGGCATTGTTGACCATGGCATTGATTGGTCACCATGACCTTGATTGGTGACCATGGCATTGATTGATCACCATGACCTTGATTGGTGACCATGACCTTGATTGGTCACCATGACCTTGATTGGTGACCATGGCATTGATTGGTCACCATGACCTTGATTGGTCACCATGACCTTGATTGGTGTCCATGGCATTGTTGACCATGCCGTCGATTGTTGACCGTGGCGATGGTTGCTGACCAAGATGCTGATTGGTGACCATGCCATTGATTGCTGACCATGGCGATGGTTGACCATGGGGATGACCACACCGGCGGCCATGACCCCGCACTGTCCCCGCAGGGCATGCGGTACCTGCACCACCACGACATTGTCCACGGGCGCCTCAAGTCCCAGAACTCTGTGTTGGGTGGTGACCAGGCCACTGTTGGCCATGACATTGATTGGTGACCATGGCATTGTTGACCATGGTGTTGGATGTTGACCTTGGTGTTGATTATTGACTGTGATGTTGGTCGTGGCATTGTTGACCGTGGCATTGTGGATGATGGCATTGACTCTTGATCATGGTGATGTTGACCATGACGTTGTTGACCATGATGTTGATTGTTGACCATGACGTTGTTGACCATGGCGTTGTTGACCATGACATTGTTGACCATGGCATTGTTGACCATGGCATTGTTGACCATGATGTTGATTGTTGAAAGTGGCGTTGTTGACCATGATGTTGATTGTTGACCATGACATTGTTGACCATGGCATTGTTGACCACAGTGTTGTTGACCATGATGTTGATTGCTGACCATGGCATTTTTGACCATTACATTGTTGACCATGGCATTGATCATGGCATTGTTGACCCTGATGTTGATTGTTGATGATGGCATTGTTGACCATCGCATTGTTGACCATGGCATTGTTGACCATGATGTTGTTTGTTGACCATGGCATTGCTGACCATGATATTGTTGACCATGACATTGTTGACCATGGCATTGTTGACCACAGTGTTGTTTGTTGACCACAGCGTTGTTGACTGTATCATTGATCGTTGACCACAGAGGTGTTGGTCACGCCATTGGTGACCATAAGATGGGTTGGTGACCCTGGTGGCCATGGCAGCCATGACACCCTAATGCTGATCAGTGCCATGACCACCACGATGCTGATTGGTGACCACGGCAGCCACGCCGGTGGCCGTAACACCTCCACATCCCCACAGGGCGTGCGGTACCTGCACCACCGCAGCGTCGTCCACGGGCGGCTCAAGTCGCGGAACTGCGTGGTGGACGGGCGCTTCGTGCTCAAGGTCACCGACTACGGCTACAACCAACTGCTCGAGGCCCAGCGCATCCCCGCCCCGCCCCCGCCCCCGCAAGGTGAGGGTGGGGTCAGGGGCGTGGCCTCGTGGGCGTGGCCTCGTGGGCGTGGCTTCATGAGACTCAATGGGGGCTCCAGCAGGGGGCGTGGCTTTGGGGTGGGCGTGGGTCTGGGTGTGGCCAATGGGGCGGGGCTAAATGGAGGGGGCGGGGCTTCTGTGGGAAGGGGTGGGGCCTTGGGGATGGGTGTGGCCTGTGGAAAGGGGCGTGGCCTTTGGGTTGGGAGGGGTCTGTGAAGATGTGGGTGTGGCCTTTGGATTTAGGGCGTGGCCGGTGGGATTATGGCTCGGGAAGGGGTGTGGCCGCAGCCAACATCAGCCAATCAGGGCGGGGTCTGACTGGAGTGGGCGTGTCCTCTGCTGTGGGTGTGGCCTTTCCATTCGGGGGCGTGGCCAGACCATTCAGTGATGTCACACCCCAGGGGTGGTTGCCATGGGGAAGAGGGCGTGGCTCCTCTGGAAGGGGGCGTGGCCTGGTTGTCCGTGGGTGTGGCCTCCATTTGGGCGTGCCCCGCCCATCCTGGGGGCGTGGCCACACCCTCAAGCAGCCTCCCATTGGGTGCTGGGCTGGGGTGGGTGTGGTCTATCATGGTGGGCGTGTCCTGAGGGACACTGGGCGTGTCCGGGTGGGCGTGTCCGATGCTGGCCCCGCCCCCAGAGCGGCTGTGGATGGCGCCGGAGCTGCTGCGGGACGAGGCCCTGGAGCAGCGCGGCTCCTTCCGGGGGGACATCTACGCCATCGGGATCATCATGCAGGAGGTGATCTGCAGGAGCCCCCCCTACTGCATGCTGGGGCTGCCCCCCGAAGGTGCGCAGCCCAAAACCCACCCCAAAAAACCCCAAACCGGCCCCAAAACTGAGTTCTGCACCCCCAAAAACCCCCGGAACCCTCCAAACTGACCCCAAAACTGACCCCTCCAAACCAACCCCAAAACCCACCCCAAAAAACCCCAAACTGACCTCAAAACTGAGTCCCACACCCCCAAAAGCCCCCTAAACCACCCCCACAACTGACCCCAAAAGTGACCTCTCCAAATCAACCCCAAACCGACCCCAAACCGACCCCAAACCTGACCCCAAAACTGACCCCTCCAAACCAACCCCAAAACCCACCCCAAAACCCACCCCAAAACTGACCCCTCCAACCCCAAAACTGACCCCAAAACCGACCCCAAAACTGACCCCAAAACTGACCCCAAAACTGACCCCTCCAAACCAACCCCAAAACCCACCCCAAAACCGACCCCAAAACTGACCCCTCCAACCCCAAAACCGACCCCAAAACTGACCCCAAAACTGACCCCTCCAAACCGACCCCAAAACCCACCCCAAAACTGACCCCTCCAACCCCAAAACCGACCCCAAAACTGACCCCAAAACTGACCCCTCCAAACCGACCCCAAAACCGACCCCAAAACTGACCCCAAACTGACCCCAAAACTGACCCCTCCAAACCAACCCCAAAACCCACCCCAAAACTGACCCCAAAACTGACCCCTCCAAAGCAACTCCAAAACTGACCCCAAAACCAACCCCAAAACTGACCTCAAAACTGCCCCCTCCAAACCGACCCCAAAACCGACCCCAAAACCAACCCCAAACTGACCCCAAAACTGACCCCTCCAACCCCAAAACTGACCCCAAAACTGACCCCTCCAAACCAACCCCAAAACTGACCCCAAAACTGACCCCAAAACCGACCCCAAAACTGACCCCTCCAAACCCACCCCAAAACCCACCCCAAAACTGACCCCAAACTGACCCCTCCAACCCCAAAACCGACCCCAAAACCGACCCCTCCAAACCAACCCCAAAACCGACCCCAAAACCAACCCCAAAACCAACCCCAAAACCAACCCCAAACCAACCCCAAAACTGACCCCAAAACTGACCCCTCCAAACCAACCCCAAAACTGACCCCTCCAAACCCACCCCAAAACCCACCCCAAAACTGACCCCTCCAACCCCAAAACCGACCCCAAAACCGACCCCTCCAAACCAACCCCAAAACCGACCCCAAACCAACCCCAAAACTGACCCCAAAACTGACCCCTCCAAACCAACCCCAAAACCCACGCCAAAACTGACCCCTCCAACCCCAAAACTGACCCCAAACCAACCCCAAAACCGACCCCAAAACCGACCCCAAAACTGACCCCTCCAAACCCACCCCAAAACCCACCCCAAAACTGACCCCTCCAACCCCAAAACCGACCCCAAAACCGACCCCTCCAAACCAACCCCAAAACCCACCCCAAAACTGACCCCTCCAACCCCAAAACCGACCCCAAAACCGACCCCTCCAAACCAACCCCAAAACCCACCCCAAAACTGACCCCTCCAACCCCAAAACCGACCCCAAAACCGACCCCTCCAAACCAACCCCAAAACCGACCCCAAAACCAACCCCAAAACCAACCCCAAAACTGACCCCTCCAACCCCAAAACCGACCCCAAAACCGACCCCTCCAAACCAACCCCAAAACCAACCCCAAACCAACCCCAAAACTGACCCCAAAACTGACCCCTCCAAACCAACCCCAAAACCCACGCCAAAACTGACCCCTCCAACCCCAAAACTGACCCCAAACCAACCCCAAAACCGACCCCAAAACTGACCCCAAAACTGACCCCTCCAAACCCACCCCAAAACCCACCCCAAAACTGACCCCTCCAACCCCAAAACCGACCCCAAAACCGACCCCTCCAAACCAACCCCAAAACCAACCCCAAACCAACCCCAAAACCAACCCCAAAACTGACCCCTCCAAACCAACCCCAAAACCGACCCCAAAACCGACCCCAAAACTGACCCCTCCAACCCCAAACCAACCCCAAAACCCACCCCAAAACTGACCCCTCCAACCCCAAAACCGACCCCAAAACCGACCCCTCCAAACCAACCCCAAAACCGACCCCAAAACCAACCCCAAAACCAACCCCAAAACTGACCCCTCCAACCCCAAAACCGACCCCAAAACCGACCCCTCCAAACCAACCCCAAAACCAACCCCAAACCAACCCCAAAACTGACCCCAAAACTGACCCCTCCAAACCAACCCCAAAACCCACGCCAAAACTGACCCCTCCAACCCCAAAACTGATCCCAAACCAACCCCAAAACCGACCCCAAAACCGACCCCAAAACTGACCCCTCCAAACCCACCCCAAAACCGACCCCAAAACTGACCCCTCCAACCCCAAAACTGACCCCAAACCAACCCCAAAACCGACCCCAAAACTGACCCCAAAACTGACCCCTCCAAACCCACCCCAAAACCCACCCCAAAACTGACCCCTCCAACCCCAAAACCGACCCCAAAACCGACCCCTCCAAACCAACCCCAAAACCAACCCCAAACCAACCCCAAAACCGACCCCAAAACTGACCCCTCCAAACCAACCCCAAAACCAACCCCAAAACTGACCCCTCCAACCCCAAAACCGACCCCAAAACCGACCCCTCCAAACCAACCCCAAAACCAACCCCAAAACCAACCCCAAAACTGACCCCAAACCAACCCCAAACCAACCCCAAAACTGACCCCAAAACTGACCCCTCCAAACCAACCCCAAAACTGACCCCAAAACTGACCCCTCCAAACCAACCCCAAAACCGACCCCAAAACCAACCCCAAAACCGACCCCAAAACCAACCCTAAACCAACCCCAAAACTGACCCCAAAACTGACCCCTCCAAACCAACCCCAAAACTGACCCCAAAACTGACCCCTCCAAACCAACCCCAAAACCGACCCCAAAACCGACCCCAAAACTGACCCCTCCAACCCCAAACCCGCCCCCAAACCCGCCCCCGATCCCGCCCCCGATCCCGCCGCGGTCCCGTCCCCAGAGATCATCGAGAAGGTGCGGAAGCCGCCCCCCCTGTGCCGCCCCGCGGTCTCGGCCGACCAGGCCCCGCTCGAGTGCATCCACCTGATGAAGGAGTGCTGGAGCGAGCAGCCCGAGAAGAGACCCACCATCGACCAGGTGTTTGACCAGGTGAGACCAGTACGGACCAGTACGGACCAGTACGGGGCCAGTATGGTGTGGTGGGACCAGTATGGGACCAGTATGGGACCAGTATGGGGTGGTGGGACCAGTACAGGATGGTGGGAGCAGGAGCAGCCTGAGAAGAGACCCACCATCGACCAGGTGTTCGACCAGGTGAGACCAGTACGGACCAGTATGGCACAGGTGGGACTGGTATGGGACCGGTATGGGGTGGTGGGAGCAGTATGGGACCAGTACGGGGCCAGTATGGGGTGGTGGGACCAGTATGGGACCAGTACAGGGTGGTCGGAGCAGCCTGAGGAGAGACCCACCATCGACCAGGTGTTCGACCAGGTGAGACCAGTACAGACCAGTACAGACCAGTACAGGGCCAGTATGGGGTGGTGGGACCAGTATGGGACCAGTACAGGGTGGTCGGAGCAGCCTGAGGAGAGACCCACCATCGACCAGGTGTTCGACCAGGTGAGACCAGTACGGACCAGTATGGGGCCAGTATGGGGTGGTGGGACCAGTACAGATCAGTATGGGACCAGTATGGGGTGGTGGGAGCAGTATGGGACCAGTATGGGGTGGTGGGACGAGTGTGGGACCAGTACGGGGTGGTGGGAGCAGGAGCAGCCCGAGAAGAGACCCACCATCGACCAGGTGTTCGACCAGGTGAGACCAGTACGGACCAGTATGGCACCAGTATGGGGCCAGTATGGGATGGTGGGACCAGTATGGGACCAGTATGGGGTGGTGGGAGCAGTGTGGGACCAGTATGGGGTGGTGGGAGCAGGAGCAGCCCAAGAAGAGACCCACCATCGACCAGGTGTTCGACCAGGTGAGACCAGTACAGACCAGTATGGCACTGGTGGGACCAGTATGGGACCAGTATGGGGTGGTGGGACTGGTATGGGACTGGTATGGGGTGGTGGGAGAGGTATGGGACCAGTATGGGACCAGTACGGGGCTGGTGGGATCAGTATGGGACCAGTATGGGACCAGTATGGGGTGGTGGGACCGGTATGGGGTGGTGGGACCAGTATGGGACCAGTATGGGACCAGTGTGGCACCAGTATGGGGTGGTGGGACCAGCATGGGGTGGTGGGACCAGTATGGGACTCGTATGGGGTGGTGGGACCGGTATGGGACCAGTGTGGCACCAGTATGGGGTGGAGGGACCAGTATGGCACCAGTGTGGAGCAATGGGACCAGTACAGGGTGGTGGGACCTGGGTTAGGATTCTCTGGGGTCCCATTGGGTTCTATGGGGTCTCTATGGGATTCTATGGGGTTCCATGGGGTTCTATGACATTCTATGGGGTTCTATGGGGCTCAATGGTGTCTCTATGGGGTCTCTATGGGGTTTCTATGGGATTCTATGGGGTTCCATGGGGTTCTATGACATTCTATGGGGTCTCTATGGGGCTCAGTGGTGTCTCTATGGGGTCTCTATGGGATTCTATGGGGTTCTATGGGGTTCTATGGCATTCTATGGGATTCTATGGGGTTCCATGGGGTTCTATGACATTCTATGGGGTTCTATGGGGCTCAGTGGTGTCTCTATGGGGTCTCTATGGGGTCTCCATGGGGTTCCATGGGGTTCTATGGATCTCTGTGGGGTTCCGTGGGTCTCTATGGGGTCTCTATGGGGTCTCTATGGGGTCTCAATGGGGTTCCATGGGGTCCCTATGGGGTCTCTATGGGGTCTCTATGTGCTTCTATGGGGTCTCTGTGTGGTTCTATGGGGTCTCTATGGGGTCTCTATGGGGTCTCTATGGGGTTCTATGACATTCTATGGGGTCTCTATGGGGCTCAGTGGTGTCTCTATGGGGTCTCTATGGGGTCTCTATGGGATTCTATGACATTCTATGGGGTCTCTATGGGGCTCAGTGGTGTCTCTATGGGGTCTCTATGGGATTCTATGGGGTTCCATGGGGTTCTATGACATTCTATGGGGTTCTATGGGGCTCAATGGTGTCTCTATGGGGTCTCTATGGGATTCTATGGGGTTCCATGGGGTTCTATGACATTCTATGGGGTTCTATGGGGCTCAGTGGTGTCTCTATGGGGTCTCTATGGGGTCTCCATGGGGTTCCATGGGGTTCTATGGATCTCTGTGGGGTTCCGTGGGTCTCTATGGGGTCTCTATGGGGTTCTATGGATCTCTATGGGGTTCTATGGGGTCTCTGTGTGGTTCTATGGGGTCTCTATGGGGTCTCTATGGGATTCTATGGGGTTCCATGGGGTTCTATGACATTCTATGGGGTTCTATGGGGCTCAGTGGTGTCTCTATGGGGTCTCTATGGGGTTCCATGGGGTTCCATGGGGTTCTATGGATCTCTGTGGGGTTCCGTGGGTCTCTATGGGGTCTCTATGGGGTTCTATGGGGTCTCTGTGTGGTTCTATGGGGTCTCTATGGGGTCTCTATGGGATTCTATGGGGTTCCATGGGGTTCTATGACATTCTATGGGGTCTCTATGGGGTCTCCATGGGGTCTCCATGGGGTTCTATGACATTCTATGGGGTCTCTATGGGGCTCAGTGGGGTCTCTATGGGATTCTATGGGGTTCCATGGGGTTCTATGACATTCTATGGGGTTCTATGGGGCTCAGTGGTGTCTCTATGGGGTCTCTATGGGGTCTCCATGGGGTTCCATGGGGTTCTATGGATCTCTGTGGGGTTCCGTGGGTCTCTATGGGGTCTCTATGGGGTCCCTATGGGGTAATTTAAGGTTCTATGGGGTTCCATGGGGTTCCGTGGCTCTCTGTGGGGTTCTATGGGGTCTCTGTGGGGTTCCATGGGCTCTCTTTGGGGTTCTACGGTCCCTAAGGGGTTCTTTAAGGTTCCATGGGATTCCATGGGGTTCCATGGATCTCTGTGGGGTTCTATGGGTCCCTATGAGGTTCTATAAGGTCCTATGGGGTTCCATGGGATTCTTTAAGGTCCTGTGGGGTTCCATGGCGCTCTATGGGGCTCCATGGGTCTCTATGGGGTTCTATGGGTCCCTGTGTGGTTCTATAAGGTCCTATAAGTTCCTATGGGGTTCCATGGGGTTCTATCGATGTCTATGGGGTTCCATGGCTCTCTATGTGGTTCTGTGGGGTCTCTATGGGGTTCCATGGGGTTCTATGGATCTCTGTGGGGTTCTGTAGGTCCCTACGTGGTTCTATAAGGTTCTACAAGGTCCTATGGGGTTTCATGGGGTTCTATGGATCTCTATGGGGTTCTATGGTGCTCTATGGGGTTCTATGGGTCCCTATGTGGTTCTATAAGGTCCTATGGGGTTCCATGGCGCTCTATGGGGTTCCATGGGTCCCTATGAGGTTCTGTAAGGTCTCTATGTGGTTCTATGGGTCCCTGTGTGGTTCTATAAGGTTCTATGGGGTTCCATGGCACTCTATGGGGTTCTGTGGGTCCCTGTGTGGTTCTATAAGTTTCTATGGGTTTCCACGGGGTTTTATGGGTCCCTATGATGTTCTTTAAGGTTCTGTGGGCTTCCATGGGCTTCCATGGGCTTCCATGGGGTTCCATGGGGTTCTGTGGCGCTCCATGTGGTTCCATGGGTCCCTATGAGGTTCTGTAAGGTCTCTATGTGGTTCTATGGGTCCCTGTGTGGTTCTATAAGGTCCCATGGGGTTTCATGGGGTTCTATGGGGTTCTATGAGTCCCTATGACGTTCTATAAGGTCCCATGGGGTTCCATGGGGTTCTATGGATCTCTGTGGGGTTCCATGGCTCTCTATGGGGTTCTATGGGTACGTATGTGGTTCTATGGGGTCTCTATGGGGTTCCATGGGGTTCTATGGATCTCTGTGGGGTTCCATGGGTCCCTATGTGGTTCTCTAAGGTTCTATGGGGTTCTATGGAGTTCTATGGGTCCCTGTGTGGTTCTATGAGATCCTATGGGGTTCCATGGGGTTCTATGGGTCCCTATGAGGTTCTTTAAGGTTCCATGGGGGTTCTATGGCACTCCATGGGGTTCCATGGGTCCCTATGAGCTTCTATAAGGTCCTATGGGGTCCCATGGGGTTCCGTGGGGTTCCATGGGTCCCTATGAAGTTCTTTAAGGTTCTATGGGGTTCCATGGGGTTCCATGGTGCTCTATGGGGTTCCATGGGTCCCTATGAGGTTCTATAAGGTCTCTATGTGGTTCTATGGGTCCCTGTGTGGTTCTATAAGGTCCCATGGGGTTCCACGGGGTTCTATGAGTCCCTATGACGTTCTGTAAGGTCCTATGGGGTTCCATGGGGTTCCATGGCTCTCTCTGGGGTTCTGTAGGTCCCTATGGGGTTCTATGGGGTCTCTGTGGGGTTCTATGGGGATCTATGGGGTCTCTATGGGGTTCTGTAGGTTCCTATGTGGTTCCATGGGGTCTCTATGGGGTTCTATGGGGATCTATGGGGTCTCTGTGGGGTTCTATGGGGATCTATGGGGTCTCTATGGGGTTCTGTAGGTTTCTATGTGGTTCCATGGGGTCTCTATGGGGTTCTATGGGGATCTATGGGGTCTCTATGGGGTCTCTATGGGGTTCCATGGGGTTCTATGGATCTCTGTGGGGTTCCATGGGTCCCTATGAGGTTCTATAAGGTTCTATGGGGTTCTATGGAGTTCTATGGGTCCCTGTGTGGTTCTTTAAGGTCCTATTGGGGTTCCATGGGGTTCTCTGTGGTTCTATGGGTCCCTGTGTGGTTCTATGAGGTCCTATGGGGTTCCATGGGTCTCTATGGGCTTCTATGGGTCCCTATGAAGTTCTTTAAGGTTCTATGGGGTTCTATGGTGCTCTATGGGGTTCCATGGGTCCCTATGTGGTTCTACGGGGTCTCTATGGGGTTCTATGAGGTTCTATGGTTCCCCGTGGGGTTCCATGGCTCTCTATGGGGTTCTATGGGTCCCTGTGTGGTTCTTTAAGTTTCTATGGGGTTCCATGGGGTTCTATGGGTCCCGATGAAGTTCTTTAAGGTTCTATGGGGTTCCATGGCACTCCATGGGGTTCCATGGGCCCTTATGTGGCTCTATAAGGTTCTATGGGGTTCTATGGAGTTCTATGGGTCCCTGTGTGGTTCTATAAGGTCCCATGGGGTTCCATGGGGTTCTATGGGTCCCTATGAGGGTCTTTAAGGTTCTATGGGGTTCCATGGCGCTCCATGGGGTTCCATGGGTCCCTGTGAGCCTCTATAAGGTCCCATGGGGTCCCATGGGGTTCCGTGGTGTTCCGTGGGTCTGACCCACACCTGTGGGGCAGTTCAAGGGCATCAACAAGGGCCGCAAGACCAACATCATCGACTCGATGCTGCGCATGCTGGAGCAGTACAGCAGCAACCTGGAGGACCTGATCCGCGAGAGGACCGAGGAGCTCGAGATCGAGAAGCAGAAGACCGACAAGCTCCTGACCCAGATGCTGCCGCCGTGGGTCGCTGTGGGGCCGGGGGGGCCCGCGGGGATGAAGGGGGGTCAATGGGGGTGGGTGTCACCCCATAGATCCCATAAGGAGCTTTGGGGTGGAGGGGGTGGAGGTTGGGGTCATCCTTGACCCATTGACCCCACCCAGATCTATGGGGCAGGAGGGGGTTGAGGTGGTCACCAGGAGGAGGTTGGGGTCACCTTTGACCCATTGACCTCACCCAGATCTGTGGGGCAGCGGAAGGTCGAGGTGGTCACTGAGGACAGGATGGGGTCAACCTTGACCAACTGACCCCACCCAGAGCTATGGGGCAGCGGAAGGTCAAGGTGGTCACTGAGGACAAGTTAGGGTCAACCTTGACCCATTGACCCCACCCTCCAGATCTATGGGTCACCAGGAGGTCAAGGTGGCCCCTGAAGATGATTGGGGCCAACCTTGACCTGCTGACCCCACCCAAATCAAAGGGACAGCTCGAGGCCAACCTTGACCCATTGACCCCCCCCCATCCCTACGGGTCACCAGAAGGTCCCAATGGCCACATCAGCCTCTCCTTGACCACCGAGACCCTCTGGACCCTCTGGCTGCCCCCTGGGTGACCCCTGGGTGACCCCCTGGGCAGGTCGGTGGCCGAGGCGCTGAAGATGGGGACGCCGGTGGAGCCCGAGTACTTTGAGGAGGTGACGCTGTACTTCAGCGACATCGTGGGCTTCACCACCATCTCGGCCATGAGCGAGCCCATCGAGGTGGTCGATCTCCTCAACGACCTCTACACCCTCTTCGACGCCATCATCGGCTCCCACGACGTCTACAAGGTGACCATGACGGTGGTGGCCGTGGTCAGATGGGTCATGGGGTCACTGGTGTGGGGTGGTCACCTCAGGATGGGGGTTGGGGTCAATGGTGGCATCTACAAGGTGACCATGACGGTGGTGGCCGTGGTCAGATGGGTCATGGGGTCACTGGTGTGGGGTGGTCACCTCAGGATGGGGGGTTGGGGTCAATGGTGGTGGCTACAAGGTGACCATGACGGTGGTGGCCGTGGTCAGATGGGTCATGGGGTCACTGGTGTGGGGTGGTCACCTCAGGATGGGGGGTTGGGGTCAATGGTGGTGGCTACAAGGTGACCATGGCAATGGTGGCCATGGACAGTCATGTCATGGGGTCACTGGTGTGGGATGGTCACCTCAGGATGGGGGTTGGGGTGATTGATGGCATCTACAAGGTGACCACGGCACTGGTGGCTGTGGTCAGCCAGGTCACAGGGCCACGGGTGGGGTGTGGAAGGGGTTTTGGGGTCTGTGTTGTCGTCTGCAAAATGGTGGCCGTGGTCAAGGTGACACCATGGGCATGGTCAAGGTGACTCCATGGTGGTCCAAGCCATGGTCCCACCAGGGCTTTGGCCACCAAGAGGAGCTATGGCCACCAAATGAAGGCTCTTGGTGGTCCTTGTGGTCCTTGGCAGCATCTTCAAGGTGATGACCATGGTCAAGGTGACCCCATGGAGGTCCAAGCCATGGTCCCACCTGGGCTTTGGCCACTGGTGGTGGACATGACCACCAAATGAAGATGTTTTGGGGTCCCCACAGTCCTTGGTGGCACCGACAAGGTGATGGACAAGGTGACCCCATGGCCACAGTCAAGGTGGCCTCATGATGGACCAATCCATGGGTCCACCTGGACTTTGGGCACCAAATGAAGATTCTTGGTGGTCCCCACGGTCTTTGATGGCCCATCCAATGCGATGGCCAAGCTGACCCCAGGGTGGTCCAAGCCGTGGTCTCAGCTTTGGCCACCGAGAAGGGACAAGGCCACCACATGAAGGTCACCTGAGGTCCCAGGTGTTGTGGGCGTGTCCCGGTGGGCGTGGCCATCCCGACCCTCCCCCTCGCCCCTCCCCCGGCCAGGTGGAGACCATCGGTGACGCCTATATGGTGGCGTCGGGGCTGCCGAAGCGCAACGGGAACCGGCACGCCGGCGAGATCGCCAACATGTCCCTGGACATCCTCAGCTCCGTCGGCACCTTCAAGATGCGCCACATGCCCGAGGTGCCCGTGCGCATCCGGATCGGGCTGCACTCGGGTACGGCCCCGGACATGCCCCGGACATGCCCCGGACACGTCCCCAAATTGTCCCCACGCATTGGTCAAACGTTGGGCGACGTCGCGCTGGTCAATGGACAATGGGTCGTGGTGGGTGGTGGCACCCAGTGGTTGTGAGCTGTTGGCCACGCCCATTGGTCACACCTATTGGTCACACCTACTGGTCACACCCATTGGTCATGTCCATTGGTCACAGCCATTGGCCAAACCTGTTGGTTGCACCCATTGGTCACACCGATTGGTCGCACCTGTTGGTCACACCCATTGGCCATGCCTATTGGTCACACCCATTGGTCACGTCCATTGGCCACGCCCATTTGTTACACCTGTTGGCCAAACCTGTTGGTCGCACCCATTGGTCACACCCATTGGTCAAACCTGTTGGTTGCGCCCATTGGCCATGCCCATTGGCCATGTTCATTGGCTACATCCATCGGTCACACCCACTAGCCACACCCATTGGTCACGTCCATTGGCCACGCCCATTGGTCACACCCATTGGCCACACCATTGGTCACACCCATTGGTCACACCATTGGTCACACCCACTGGCCACACCCATTGGTCACGTCCATTGGCCACACCCATTGG
>NW_025963270.1:37500-49241 GCF_020740725.1 Corvus hawaiiensis
GGGATGGAATGGGATGGGATGGGATGGGATGGGATGGGACGGGATGGGATGGATGGGATGGGACGGGGATGGGATGGGATCCATGGGATGGGATGATGGGATGGGATGGGCCATGGGATGGGATGGGATGGGATGGGATGGGATGGGATGGGATGTGGGATGGGGATGGGATTGGGATGGATGGGATGGGAATGGGGATGGGATGGGATGGATGATGGATCGGGCCTGGGATGGATGGGATGGGATGGGATGGGAATGGGATGGAAGGGGATGGGATGGGATGGGATGGGATGGGATGGGGATGGGGATGGGGTCGGGGTCGGTCCGTGGGGGTTTTTGGGGGGGTCCCGGGGGTTTTTTGGGGTCGGGGTCGGTCCGTGGGGGTTTTTGGGGGGTCCCGGGGGTTTTTTGGGGTCGGGGTCGGTCCGTGGGGGTTTTTGGGGGGGTCCCGGGGGTTTTTTGGGGTCGGGGTCGGTCCATGGGGGTTTTTGGGGGGGTCCCGGGGGTTTTTTGGGGTCGGGGTCGGTCCGTGGGGGTTTTTGGGGGGGTCCCGGGGGTTTTTTGGGGTCGGGGTCGGTCCGTGGGGGTTTTTGGGGGGTCCCGGGGGTTTTTTGGGGTCGGGGTCGGTCCGTGGGGGTTTTTGGGGGGTCCCGGGGGTTTTTTGGGGTCGGGGTCGGTCCGTGGGGGGTTTTGAGGTGTTTTTGGGGGGGTTTCTGACCCCCTCCCCCCCCCCAGCCTATCGCATCCACGTGAACCAGCGCACCGTCGCCATCCTGCTCTCGCTGCAGGAGGGCTTCAAGGTCGACATCCGCGGCAAGACCGAGCTCAAGGTGAGCCCCAAACGGCCCCAAAACACCCCAAAGTTCCCAAATACGGCCCCAAACGGCCGCAAAACGCCCCAAATACAGCCCCAAACGGCCCCAAACACCCCAAAACACCCCAAAGTTCCCAAATACAGCCCCAAATGGCCGCAAAATGCCCCAAATACAGCTCCAAAACACCCAAAACCACCCCAAATCACCCCGAAGTCCTAAAATACAGCCCCAAACGGCCCCAAGCACCCCAAATCACCCCAAATCCAGCCCCAAACAGCCCCAAATGGCCCCAAAGAGCCCCAAACCATCCCAAACACAGCCCCAAACAGCCCCAAATGGCCCCAAAACACCCCTCAAATCCCCAAATGGCCCCAAAACACGCCAAGAAACCCCAAATCCGGCCAAAACCACCCCAAAAGAACCCAAATACACCCCAGAACAGCCCAAACACGGCCCCAAACCCCTCAAACCCACCCCAAAACTGACCTCAAACCCACCCCAAAACGACCCCCAAAGCACAGCAAGCTTACAACCCATAACTGCCCCCCAAATGCCCCCAGGCCCCCAAAACTGACCCGTAACTGACCCCAAAACTGACCCCAAAACTGACCCCAAAACTGCCCCAAAACTGACCCCAAAACTGACCCCATACCTGACCCCATAACTGCCCCATACCTGACCCCAAAACTGACCCCATACCTGACCCCATCCCTGACCCCATAACCGACCCCATACCTGACCCCATCCCTGACCCCATACCTGACCCATACCTGACCCCAAAACTGACCCATAACTGACCCCCATACCTGACCCCAAAACTGACCCATAACTGACCCCATACCTGACCCCATAACTGACCCCATAACTGACCCCATACCTGACCCCATCCCTGACCCCATACCTGACCCCATACCTGACCCCATACCTGACCCCATAACTGACCCCAAAACTGACCCCATACCTGACCCATACCTGACCCCATACCTGACCCCATACCTGACCCCATAACTGCCCCATACCTGACCCCAAAACTGACCCCATACCTGACCCCATCCCTGACCCCATACCTGACCCCATACCTGACCCCATACCTGACCCATAACTGACCCATCCCTGACCCCATACCTGACCCATACCTGACCCCAAAACTGACCCATAACTGACCCCATACCTGACCCCATAACTGACCCCATACCTGACCCCATAACCGACCCCATACCTGACCCCATCCCTGACCCCATAACTGACCCATAACTGACCCATACCTGACCCATACCTGACCCCATAACTGACCCATAACTGACCCATCCCTGACCCCATACCTGACCCCATAACCAACCCCATCCCTGACCCCAAAACTGCCCCATCCCTGACCCCGTCCCTGACCCCATACCTGACCCCACACCGCAGGGGAAGGGTGTGGAGGACACAGCGTGGCTGTTCCTCCTGACCCCATCCCTGACCCCATAACTGACCCCATAACTGCCCCAAAACTGCCCCATACCTGACCCCAAAACTGCCCCAAAACTGCCCCATAACTGACCCCATCCCTGACCCCATAACTGACCCCATAACTGACCCCATAACTGACCCCGCACCGCAGGGAAGGGTGTGGAGGACACAGAGTGGCTGTTCCTCCTGACCCCATAACCAACCCCATCCCTGACCCCATCCCTGACCCCATCCCGGACCCCATAACCAACCCCGCACCGCAGGGGAAGGGTGTGGAGGACACAGCGTGGCTGTTCCTCCTGACCCCATCCCTGACCCCATAACTGACCCCATACCTGACCCCATACCTGACCCCAAAACTGCCCCAAAACTGCCCCATACCTGACCCCAAAACTGCCCCAAAACTGCCCCATAACTGACCCCATCCCTGACCCCATAACTGACCCCATACCTGACCCCACACCCGCAGGGGAAGGGTGTGGAGGACACAGCGTGGCTGTTCCTCCTGACCCCATCCCTGACCCCATAACTGACCCCATAACTGCCCCAAAACTGCCCCATACCTGACCCCAAAACTGCCCCAGAACTGCCCCATAACTGACCCCATCCCTGACCCCATCCCTGACCCCATCCCTGACCCCATAACCAACCCCGCACCGCAGGGGAAGGGTGTGGAGGACACAGCGTGGCTGTTCCTCCTGACCCCATCCCTGACCCCATAACTGACCCCATAACTGCCCCAAAACTGCCCCATACCTGACCCCAAAACTGCCCCCAAAACTGCCCCATAACTGACCCCATCCCTGACCCCATAACTGACCCCATAACTGACCCCATAACTGACCCCGCACCGCAGGGGAAGGGTGTGGAGGACACAGAGTGGCTGTTCCTCCTGACCCCATACCTGACCCCATAACTGACCCCATACCTGACCCCATACCTGACCCCAAAACTGCCCCATAACTGACCCCATCCCTGACCCATACCTGACCCCATACCTGACCCCATACCTGACCCCATACCTGACCCATACCTCACCCCATAACTGACCCATAACTGACCCATCCCTGACCCCATACCTGACCCCATAACCAACCCCATCCCTGACCCCAAAACTGCCCCATCCCTGACCCCCGTCCCTGACCCCATACCTGACCCCCACACCGCAGGGGAAGGGTGTGGAGGACACAGCGTGGCTGTTCCTCCTGACCCCATCCCTGACCCCATAACTGACCCCATAACTGCCCCATAACTGACCCCATCCCTGACCCCATCCCTGACCCCATAACTGACCCCATAACTGACCCCATAACTGACCCCCGCACCGCAGGGGAAGGGTGTGGAGGACACAGCGTGGCTGTTCCTCCTGACCCCATAACCAACCCCATCCCTGACCCCATCCCTGACCCCATCCCTGACCCCATAACCAACCCCCGCACCGCAGGGGGAAGGGTGTGGAGGACACAGCGTGGCTGTTCCTCCTGACCCCATACCTGACCCCATAACTGACCCCATACCTGACCCCATACCTGACCCCAAAACTGCCCCAAAACTGCCCCATACCTGACCCCAAAACTGCCCCAAAACTGCCCCCATAACTGACCCCATCCCTGACCCCATCCCTGACCCCATCCCTGACCCCATAACCGACCCCATAACTGACCCCATACCTGACCCCATACCTGACCCCAAAAGTGCCCCAAAACTGCCCCATACCTGACCCATACCTGACCCCAAAACTGCCCCAAAACTGACCCATACCTGACCCCATCCCTGACCCCATAACCGACCCCATAACCGACCCCATAACTGACCCCATACCTGACCCCGCACCGCAGGGGAAGGGTGTGGAGGACACCTATTGGCTCGTGGGGCGCGAGGGGTTCACCAAACCCATCCCCACCCCCCCCGACCTCCTGCCGGGGTGAGTTGGGCGGTGTGGTGGGGCGGTTATGGGGTCACGGGGCGGTTATGGGGTCACGGGGAGGTTATGGGGTCATGGGGGCGGTTATGGGGTCATGGGGAGGTTATGGGGTCATGGGGCGGTTATGGGGTCATGGGGAGGTTATGGGGTCATGGGGAGGTTATGGGGTCAGGGGGCGGTTATGGGGTCAGGGGGGTGGTTATGGGGTCATGGGGGGCAGTTATGGGGTCATGGGGAGGTTATGGGGTCATGGGGCGGTTATGGGGTCAGGGGGCGGTTATGGGGTGAGGGGGCGGTTATGGGGGTGAGGGGGCGGTTATGGGGTCATGGGGGGCGGTTATGGGGTCAGGGGGCGGTTATGGGGTCACGGGGCGGTTATGGGGTCATGGGGAGGTTATGGGGTCATGGGGAGGTTATGGGGTCAGGGGGCGGTTATGGGGTCAGGGGGGTGGTTATGGGGTCATGGGGGGCAGTTATGGGGTCATGGGGAGGTTATGGGGTGAGGGGGCGGTTATGGGGTCACGGGGCGGTTATGGGGTCATGGGGAGGTTATGGGGTCATGGGGCGGTTATGGGGTCATGGGGAGGTTATGGGGTCATGGGGGGCGGGTTATGGGGTCATGGGGAGGTTATGGGGTGAGTGGGGCGGTTATGGGGTCAGGGGGGTGGTTATGGGGTCATGGGGGGCAGTTATGGGGTCATGGGGGAGGTTATGGGGTGAGGGGGCGGTTATGGGGTCACGGGGCGGTTATGGGGTCATGGGGAGGTTATGGGGTCATGGGGCGGTTATGGGGTCCATGGGGAGGTTATGGGGTCATGGGGGCGGTTATGGGGTCATGGGGCGGTTATGGGGTCATGGGGCGGTTATGGGGTGAGTGGGGCGGTTATGGGGTGAGGGGGAGGTTATGGGGTCATGGGGCGGTTATGGGGTCAGGGGGCGGTTATGGGGTCATGGGGGCGGTTATGGGGTCAGGGGGGTGGTTATGGGGTCATGGGGGGGCGGTTATGGGGTTATGGGGGCGGTTATGGGGTCAGGGGGCGGTTATGGGGTTATGGGGGCGGTTATGGGGTCATGGGAGGTTATGGGGTCATGGGGGCGGTTATGGGGTCAGGGGGGGTGGTTATGGGGTGAGTGGGGCGGTTATGGGGTCATGGGGCGGTTATGGGGTCATGGGGAGGTTATGGGGTCAGGGGGCGGTTATGGGGTCAGGGGGGTGGTTATGGGGTCATGGGGGGCGGTTATGGGGTCACGGGGCGGTTATGGGGTCATGGGGGGCGGTTATGGGGTCATGGGGGTGGTTATGGGGTGAGTGGGGCGGTTATGGGGTGAGGGGGCGGTTATGGGGTCAGGGGGGCACTTATGGGGTCGGGGGTGGTTATGGGGTCACGGGGGGCGGTTATGGGGTCATGGGGCAGTTATGGGGTCATGGGAGCAGTTATGGGGTCATGGGGGGCGGTTTATGGGGTCGGGGGGTGGTTATGGGGTCAGGGGGCGGTTATGGGGTCATGGGGCAGTTATGGGGTCGGGGCGGTTATGGGGTCAGGGGGGCGGTTATGGGGTCATGGGGGCGGTTATGGGGTCATGGGGCGGTTATGGGGTGAGGGGGGCAGTTATGGGGTCGGGAGTGGTTATGGGGTCGGGGGCGGTTATGGGGTCATGGGGCGGTTATGGGGTCACGGGGCGGTTATGGGGTCGGGGGCGGTTATGGGGTCAGGGGGGCGGTTATGGGGTCACAGGGCGGTTATGGGGGTCATGGGGAGGTTATGGGGTCATGGGGAGGTTATGGGGTCATGGGGGCGGTTATGGGGTCATGGGGCGGTTATGGGGTCAGGGGGCGGTTATGGGGTCATGGGGGCAGTTATGGGGTCATGGGGGCGGTTATGGGGTGAGGGGGCGGTTATGGGGTGAGGGGGCGGTTATGGGGTCACGGGGGGCGGTTATGGGGTCATGGGGGCGGTTATGGGGTCGGGGGTGGTTATGGGGGTCGGGGGTGGTTATGGGGTCAGGGGGCGGTTATGGGGGTGAGGGGGAGGTTATGGGGTCATGGGGCGGTTATGGGGTCATGGGGCGGTTATGGGGTCATGGGGGGCGGTTATGGGGTCATGGGGGCGGTTATGGGGGTCATGGGAGGTTATGGGGTCACGGGGGGGCGGTTATGGGGTCATGGGGCGGTTATGGGGTCATGGGGGGCGGTTATGGGGTCAGGGGGCGTTTATGGGGTCGGGGGTGGTTATGGGGTCATGGGGGCGGTTATGGGGTCATGGGGGGCGGTTATGGGGTGAGGGGGCGGTTATGGGGTCATGGGGGCGGTTATGGGGTCAGGGGGGCAATTATGGGGTCATGGGGCGGTTATGGGGTCATGGGGGCGGTTATGGGGTCATGGGGCGGTTATGGGGTCAGGGGGGCAGTTATGGGGTCATGGGGCGGTTATGGGGTCATGGGGGCGGTTATGGGGTGAGGGGGTGGTTATGGGGTCATGGGGGCGGTTATGGGGTCAGGGGGCGGTTATGGGGTTATGGGGGCGGTTATGGGGTCGGGGGTGGTTATGGGTCATGGGGCGGTTATGGGGTCAGAGGGGCGGTTATGGGGTCATGGGGCGGTTATGGGGTTATGGGGGCGGTTATGGGGTCAGGGGGCGGTTATGGGGTCATGGGGGCGGTTATGGGGTTATGGGGGCGGTTATGGGGTCAGGGGGGCGGTTATGGGGTCATGGGGCGGTTATGGGGTTATGGGGGCGGTTATGGGGTCAGGGGGCGGTTATGGGGTCATGGGGGCGGTTATGGGGTTATGGGGGCGGTTATGGGGTCAGGGGGCGGTTATGGGGTCATGGGGGGCGGTTATGGGGTCATGGGGCGGTTATGGGGTCAGAGGGGCGGTTATGGGGTCATGGGGGCGGTTATGGGGTTATGGGGGCGGTTATGGGGTCAGGGGGTGGTTATGGGGTTATGGGGGCGGTTATGGGGTCAGGGGGGCGGTTATGGGGTCATGGGGCAGTTATGGGGTCATGGGGCAGTTATGGGGTCAGGGGGCGGTTATGGGGTCAGGGGGGCGGTTATGGGGTCATGGGGGGCGGTTATGGGGTCAGGGGGGCGGTTATGGGGTCATGGGCAGTTATGGGGTCAGGGGGCGGTTATGGGGTCAGGGGGCGGTTATGGGGTGAGTGGGGGCGGTTATGGGGGTGAGGGGGGCGGTTATGGTGGTCACGGGGGCGGTTATGGGGTCATGGGGGCGGTTATGGGGTCGGGGGGTGGTTATGGGGTCATGGGGGGCGGTTATGGGGTCAGGGGGGCGGTTATGGGGTCATGGGGGGGCGGTTATGGGGTCCATGGGGGCGGTTATGGGGTCAGGGGGCGGTTATGGGGTCATGGGGCGGTTATGGGGGTCAGGGGGCGGTTATGGGGTGAGTGGGGCGGTTATGGGGTCACGGGGCGGTTATGGGGTCATGGGGGGCGGTTATGGGGTCATGGGGGCGGGTTATGGGGTCAGGGGGGCGGTTATGGGGTCATGGGGGGCGGTTATGGGGTCATGGGGCGGTTATGGGGTCAGGGGGCGGTTATGGGGTCACGGGGCGGTTATGGGGTCATGGGGCGGTTTTGGGGGTCTGGGGTCCCCTGGGAGTCACTGGGATTTGGGAGGGGGTCCTGGGGGGGGTCACTGGGATTTTGAGGGGGGGGGGGTTGAGTGGGGAGGGTCCTCGGGAATTTTGGGGCGGTCTCCAGTTCATGGGGGGGGGGGGGGGGGAGGGGGAGGGGTCCGTGGGTGGGGGAGGGGAGGCAGCGGAGCTGCCGAGGGTTGGGGGAGGAGGGGGATGGGCAATGGGGGGGAGGGGCGGGACCCCCCCCCAAACAACCCTCCAAAAAACCCCAAACCCCAAAAAAATTGCCAAAAAATCGCCAAAAAATCCCCCAAAAATCGCCAAAAAAATCACCAAAAATCAAAAAAAACCTTCCCTGAGCCCCAAAAAACCCCGAAATGGCCCCAAAATGCCCCCCCCCGCCAGGGCCAGCAACCACGGCATCAGCCTGGACGAGATCCCGGCCGAGCGGCGGCGGAAGCTCGAGAAGGCGCGGCCGGGGCAGGTGCTGAAATAGCCCCGCCCACAGGTGAGGAGGCCACGCCCACACGGGGGGCCACGCCCACGGGGTGGGCTAAGCCCCGCCCACAGGCAGGACACGCCCCTCAGGTGGGATAAGCCCCGCCCACAGGCAGGACACGCCCCCAGGGTGGGATAAGCCCCGCCCACAGGCAGGACACGCCCCCAGGGTGGGATAAGCCCCGCCCACAGGCAGGACACGCCCACGGGGTGGGATAAGCCCCGCCCACGGGGTGGGATAAGCCCCGCCCACAGGTAGGACACGCCCCCAGGGTGGGATAAGCCCCGCCCACAGGCAGGACACGCCCCCAGGGTGGGGTAGCCCCGCCCTCAGGTAGGACACGCCCCTCAGGTGGGATAAGCCCCGCCCACAGCAGGACACGCCCACGGGGTGGGATAAGCCCCGCCCTCAGGTAGGACACGCCCCTCAGGTGGGATAAGCCCCGCCCACAGGCAGGACACGCCCCTCAGGTGGGATAAGCCCCGCCCACAGGCAGGACACGCCCCTCAGGTGGGATAAGCCCCGCCCACGGGGTGGGATAATCCCCGCCCACAGGCAGGACACGCCCCTTAGGTGGGATAGCCCCGCCCACAGGTAGGACACGCCCACCGGGTGCGATAAGCCCCCGCCCACAGCTAGGACACACCCCTCACGTGGGATAAGCCCCGCCCACAGGCAGGACACGCCCCTCAGGTGGGATAAGCCCCGCCCCCAGGGTGGGATAAGCCCCGCCCACAGGCAGGACACGCCCCTTAGGTGGGATAGCCCCGCCCTCAGGTAGGACACGCCCACCGGGTGCAGGATAAGCCACGCCCACCGGGTGGGATAAGCCCCGCCCACAGGTAGGACACGCCCCTCAGGTGGGATAAGCCCCGCCCACAGGTAGGACACGCCCCTCAGGTGGGATAAGCCCCGCCCTCCGGTGTGGCCACGCCCACACAGGTAACATAAGCCCCGCCACCAGTCAGGACACGCCCTCCAGGTGAGCCCCGCCCCGGGCCACGCCCTTAACCCGACCCCGCCCCCACCTGGCCATACCCCCCCCATAATTCATCTGTTCCCTCCCCAGCTCATTTGCATCTCATTATCCCCACAGCTGAAGGCGGCCTCGCCCCGCCCCCCCCCCGAGGGGTGGAGCCAGCGGTGATTGGCTGCCCGAGGGAACCCGCCCTGGTGACGTCACAGGAGGCGGAGCCTGGGAGAGACACGGGGGACAAAGGGGGCGGGGCTTGTCCCTTTAAGGGGCGTGGTCTGAGCGGGAGGGGGCGGGGCTTGGCTCTCAAAGGGGCGGGGCTTGATCGGGGGCGTGGTTTGGTCCGGGGCGGGCCCCTGGCAGCCAATAGGAGCCTGACTCTCAGGGATGTTTGTCCAATCAGAGCCCAGGGCGGCCATCTTGGCCCGGCAGCGCCAGCCAATGGCGGCGCAGCTCCGCTCTTAAAGGGCCAGCGCGTGGCGTTCATGTTCCGGCTCGGTTTCTTCCCGGGTTTTCCCCGTTTTTCCCGGATTTTCCCCCATTCCCGAGGCCCCGCCCCTCCCCCAGCCCCATAGAGCCCCCAATAAATTCGATCCCAAAGATTTTGGTAGGAAAAAAACGGGAATTTGGTTCCAAAGGGGCGCGGCCGCCGCCATATTGGGGGGGTGGGGCCACGGTGGCCATGTTGGGGCGGGGCCATGGCGGCCATCTTGGGGGTGGGGCCATGGCGGCCATCTTGGGGGTGGGGTTATGGGCACCATCTTGGGGGTGGGGGCCATGGCGGCCATCTTGGGGTGGGGCCATGGTGGCCATCTTGGGGTGGGGCTATGGCCGCCATCTTGGGGTGGGGCTATGGTGGCCATCTTGGGGCGGGGCTATGGGCACCATCTTTGGGGCGGGGGCCATGGCAGCCATCTTGCAGCTGTGCCCAGGGCAGGCATCTTGGGGTTGGGGCTATGGTGGCCATCTTGTGGGTGGGAGCATGGCAGCCATCTTGGGGGCGGGGCTATGAGCACCATCTTGGGGTGGGGCTATGGCGGCCATCTTGGGGCGGGGCCACGGCAGCCATCTTGGGGTGAGCCATGGTGGCCATGTTGGGGTGGGGCCATGGTGGCCATCTTGGGGGTGGGGCTATGGCAGCCATCTTGGGGGGTGGGGGCCATGGCAGCCATCTCAGAGGCGGTGCTATGGCCGCCATCTTGGAGGTGGGGCTATGGGCACCATCTTGGGGGCGGGGCGATGGTGGCCATCTTGGGGTGGGGCTATGGGCACCATCTTGGGGGCAGGGCCATGGCAGCCATCTTGGGGGTGGGGTTATGGGCACCATCTTGGGGGTGGGGCTATGGCGGCCATCTTGGGGCAGGGCCATGGCGGCCATCTTGGAGGTGGGGCTATGGGCACCATCTTGGGGGCGGGGCTATGGTGGCCATCTTGGGGTGGGGCTATGGGCACCATTTTGGGCGTGGGGCCATGGCAGCCATCTTGGGGCGGGACCATGGTGGCCATCTTGGGGCGGGGCTATGGGCACCATCTTGGGGGTGGGGCCATGGCAGCCATCTCGGGGGTGGGGCTATGGTGGCCATTATGGGGGCGGGGCTATGGCCGCCATCTTGGGGGTGGGGTTATGGGCACCATCTTGGGGGCAGGGCCATGGCAGCCATCTTGGGGGTGGGTGTTATGGGCACCATCTTGGGGGTGGGGCTATGGCGGCCATCTTGGGGGCAGGGCCATGGCAGCCATCTTGGGGGTGGGGTTATGGGCACCATCTTGGGGGTGGGCCTATGGCCGCCATCTTGGGGGGTAGGGCTATGGCGGCCATCTTGGGGGCAGGGCCATGGCAGCCATCTTGGGGGTGGGGCTATGGCGTCCATCTTGGGGGCGGGGCTATGGCGGCCATCTTGGGGTGGGGTCACAAGAGGGCGTGGCCGTTTTGGGGTGGAATCACGACAACCGCATTGTGGGCGTGGTCACGGCAGCCATGATGGGGGGAGGGGTCACACCGTCCACTTCAGGCACCTGCGAGGGAGGGCGGGGGGGGTCAGCAGGGTGTGAGCCCACCCCCCAAGGAACGGGGGGGGTCCCAGTGGCCGCTCTCACCCCTCCCAGCACCCACTCCCTGGCCTTTCCCCATTTTTTCCCTTTTCCACTTTTTTAACCCATTTTTTCACAGTTTTTTGCCTTTTTTTCCCTGTTTTTTCCATTTTCCTTATTATTTCCCTTTTTTTCCTATGCTTTTTCTTGTTTGCCCCATTTATTCCCATTTTTTGGAGTGTTTTTTCCCATTTTCCCCATTGTTTCCTGCCTTTTTTCCTATTCTTCCCCATTTTTCCCTGCATTTTTTCCTTTCACCCTTTCTTTCCTGTTTTTTCCTATTTTCCCCATTTTTCCCATTTCCCCCATTTTTCCCCCTTTATTCTGCATTTTTTCCATTTTCCCCATTTTTTCCTGCCTTTTTTCCTATTTCTCTCATTTTCCCCGCCTTT